>NC_140585.1:501323785-501576349 GCF_964204655.1 Triturus cristatus
CCAAACGTGAAGGAAAGTAATGTCAGTGAATGATCAGGGCAGGGTGCGCTGCTTAAACATCACATCAATAGCCGAGCCGAGCAGGACCAAACCATCGGCGTCAACGCAAAGCTCTCCCACACTCTGCCCCGGGGGCCGGAGCCACACTCAGCAGGCGGCCCACCGAGTCCCGTCAGGACTGCAATAGAGGTTAAAGGCAAGGTCTGGGCTGCAGTAACTACAAACTTTGTGCTCCCTATCCATTTCCTTGGCTGGGTGGGATTTTATCTCCCAGAGATACTACAGAGACCATGCCAAAGCTTTGTTTTGGTAATTTGCACTGTCGCTGCCTCTGTTCCGATGGTTTTGGGTGAGCTTCTGACCCCAAGGAGTCACTATGCATTTGCTATAATCTATTGTTGTTGTTTGTACATCTTCCTCATTGCTGTCCTGTTCCTTGCTGCTCAGCCATTGAGTGATGTCACTTGGAATGTTGAGTGTGGGGGACTGGAGGAGTTGGCAGTTGGAGGAGATGGGCTGAGCAGCAGGGAGGCTGCTCCTGGTGGGGCTTTACAGGGACTTTTCTGGGGCCTAGCTGAGGCCTTACATGAGATCTACATGGACTTTATGGCTAACCAATAAACCTACAATCTGTTCTAAGCCACCTGTCTACGAGACATCTTTGATTATTACACTGGCGACGATTTGGAGGAACTAACGCGTGTGCTGGATTATGCTTTATGAAGCTTAAAGGAACTTCAAGAGAAATTGCGTGTTTTGTGGAAGCTGACACTCAAGAGCCCCACCAGTGACCACTCCATCGGTCGCCCTAATAAGTGAGTGCCAGTTCATTTTGTAACTCTGCATGTTGAGAAGGGTTGGTTGTGAATACACCTTCTTTTACTAGTCAGCGAAGAGCGGAAAGGTACTGTGGAAATTGCTGACATCCATTTATTATGAAGGTACTTTGCCCCAGCTATCTGTTTTGTGAGAGGCGATGGACATCCCATGTAATGTTACACAAGACTGGTGAAGTGCTGTGAATGTGAGCCTTGGTGCTCGAGTGGAAAAGGAGCGACGCGATCTAAAGAAATTTACACTAAAAACGAACTTTAGTTCAAGTCTGACTTCCCTGTGTACAATGCGTGGCACGTTTGTATTTCGTGAGGCACTGACTGACAAGGTGAATTTCATGTAAAGGAAAGTAGAATTGTACTGTAAGACTGTGTCCGTTCGACAACTGCCGTTTTGCAGTTTAAAACAATGAGGCGCGTATACAATCAGCGCGCGCAGTCTCACCTGAATTTACTGTGTAGCGCTTTCTAGTAAACAGATGAGCACAGCTCACGTTTTTACAAGTGGACTCGGATTCTGTGAACTACAGTGGTAAATCTCTCAAGTTTTGGCAGAGTTTGAGCTTCAACGTATATTGGTGATTAATCTTGCGAAAAGGAAAATAAAAAAACTAGCAACTAGCCTGTTACACGCTCTTCAGCATGAAGCTTGAAGCATGAAGCCACGTCGCTTACCTTTGTCTGTTGCCACGCTGTGACGGGGCCGTTGGTGCAGGAGGTGTTCGTTGGTGCGAGAGATGTTCCTTCTTCGTTGCCATCCTGGGAATGATGACGCAATGGAATCCTCTTCCTGACTCGGCGGCCGGGACGTGATGCGATGCGCATGGTGCGCGCTACACTGTTCTACTTTCGTCAGCTTCATGTTGATCTGCGAGACGTCAGCTCACGCGTCAACTCTCGCGTACTTTTGGCATCCATTTTGGGTTGGGAGATTTCAGAAGGATCTCTTGCATTCTCGTTGCGTGTTCGTGGTAGCGCATTTGAGACGCGATGTACCCACAGGTCTACTGATGTGGCACATTCTTCATAAGGAATTATTTATTTTCGTTTTCTGCACTGTGCACGAGAGGAGTAAAATGCGGTGATAATGCAAACAGACATGGTTCTTTGTTCTTCTCAGCTTCTGAGCTTTTGGGTACATAGTGCACAATTGCAGCAAATCGGAGGGTGGCAGTTGCATGCAGTTCTTTCCGTGTCAAGACCTCGGGTGAGAGTTCGCTCACCGGTGTTCATCTCTTGCTTTTGTGTTCTTTGTTTTTTATTTTTTCTCTCTTTTAGCAGTGTTAATACTTATGCTCGAAATGTTTAACGTACGATCTCCTAACATAATATAGTGTTTGGGTTTCTAAAGGTGGTGTATAGGGTGACGTTTTTCCCTATCACAGTGTGTTCTGTGTGTTTTGGGAAGTGTTTTCTTCCTTATTACAGTGGTCAGTGTATCATAGGGAGGTGTATTTTTCCCTATTGCAAGTTCGGAGAGTCTAAGGGAGGTGACGTCTAAGGGAGGTGTTTTTCCCCTATAGGGTGACGTTGTTCCCCTATTTCTCAGTCTAGGGAGGTGTTTTCCCCTATAGGGAGGTGTTTTCCCCTATTACAGGATTTGGAGTTTCATAGGGAGGTGCGTTTCCCTATTTCAATGTTCTATGTGTCTAAGGGAGGTGTTTTCCCCTATAGGGAGGTGTTTTCCCCTATTACAGTATTGGAGTTTCATAGGGAGGTGCGTTTCCCTATTTCAATGTTCTATGTGTCTAAGGGAGGTGTTTTCCCCTATAGGGAGGTGTTTTCCCCTATTACAGTATTGGAGTTTCATAGGGAGGTGCGTTTCCCTATTTCTGTGTTCTATGTTCTAGTGTGTACCCATCTAATTAGTTTCTCTAGGGAGGGGGATTGGGGTTCATTATTATTTTGTTGTAGATATTTTCTTGTGACTGTTTGCTGATTTGATGTATAATTATTTGCATAATGTACTTTCTTTTTATTTCTACTTTATTTAGGCAAAGGTATTTTGTGCTATCTTGATTCAATGCATTTATATCTTTTGCTTAGTTTTTCTAAGGAAGGGAGATGTGCTATAATCTATTGTTGTTGTTTGTACATCTTCCTCATTGCTGTCCTGTTCCTTGCTGCTCAGCCATTGAGTGATGTCACTTGGAATGTTGAGTGTGGGGGACTGGAGGAGTTGGCAGTTGGAGGAGATGGGCTGAGCAGCAGGGAGGCTGCTCCTGGTGGGGCTTTACAGGGACTTTTCTGGGGCCTAGCTGAGGCCTTACATGAGATCTACATGGACTTTATGGCTAACCAATAAACCTACAATCTGTTCTAAGCCACCTGTCTACGAGACATCTTTGATTATTACAGCATTTGAAAGCCGAGAGATGGAATTAATCCAACCTCTGACGTAAGCACTGCCGTCGCCTGCCGCAATGCCTCGAGGGGCAGGCGAGCGGCACGATTAAAGAGCAGGCACAAGCACAGCCGCCGCAGCACCATGGAAGGCAGGTGGGCGGCGTCAAACCGGGCACAGAGCAGAAGGAGTACTACCAAAGGACTGGCCGTACAGGGAGCCCAACGAGCAGAGGCACGGCATAGTGCCGGCCTCCATCCCAATCCGTACCCTGCCCAGAACACCGGGGGAAAAAGAGCCCAAGATCCTAGGGTCCGCTAGAGCAGGACCTCCAACCTGAGACCCACGTACCTGCTTCCGCAGTCACCACTTGCCTGACGCATCTGGCGAGACGTGCGTAGAACAAAAAAAACAGGCTGATGGGTTGGGCCGACCCGCCTCTTATAGAGGTCAAGGGTGTAATGGGTCGGACATATTGGGAAGGGATGGGAGGCATGGGAGGCTGACTTTTTTGCTTTGGAGGGTTCTGGTGTGGAGCTGGAGCTCACTTTGTTAGTCATGTGGCGAGGAAGACTAACGAGGAGGTAATGCAGTATCCTCAGCCTGATTCCTCACGCTCCGCCTGCTCTGGAAAATCTTTAAATGGCTGCCAGTCAGCAGCAAACACACTGTTACTGTAGTAATGGTGTATCTCTTTAAGAGATGTTCCATTGCTAGAATTATTAGTAGGAAATAAGAATGTATAGCGTGGTATCAGAATGTTATGATTCACTTGTACCAGCCGTTCCCCACAGAGCTGCATGCACTTTTATATATTCAGCTTCCTGAATAAATTCCACAATTTATTCCTTTACATTCTACTTCATTCCTTGTACCTTTTATTTATCGCTACAAGATTACAACAGTTACCCAAACCCTCATCACCCGCCGCCTGGACTACGATAACACTTTCTGCGCAGAAATCATCACACTCCTACTGAAGAGACTACAAACCATATAAAACTCAGCAGTCAAAATCATCCTTTACCTCCCCAGATGGACCCACATCATCATGGGGGTCTCTGTACCTTTGTGCATGTTATCTGATGGCATGATCAGCCACCGCAGTAGCCCCTGGTCTCCGCGTTCAAGCTTGCTCCAATATAGTGCGGTCAGGATTTTCTGAAGGCTCGTCACCCAATTGGGGCCCGCTGCCCTCCTAGGGTTCCCGCTGTTCCTCTGACATCGACACCAGCCTGCATGGCATCACACCAGTCTCCAGGGCCCGGCGAGCCGCGCTCGGCCGCACTGGCGGCTTTCCAAGTGATACGCACAGGCCAAGCTCACAGATCTCTGTTCTCTGCCACAGTGCGGGCCCCAGTCGTGATTGCATAACGAGCCCCAGGCTGGGTCTCAGCAATCCCTGAGGCAGCGACTCCTTTCTGCCTGGCAGCCCAGGACACCTCTCACCTCCTGTAGCAGGGGACCGCTCCGGACATCAGTTACTCAGTCATGCACCCTCCCCTCCAGAATGAGTTCAGGCCCTTTGGAATGGCCGATCTGCTCTCTCTCTCGCAGCTTGCCAGGTACACAAATTGCTGCGGGTTGTAGAGCGGTGGTTTTGGCTGTCTCCCACCTATTTTTGGCTCAAGGATGATGAAGGATAAAATTACGCCAAATGAACTCACCTAGATAGATGGTGGCCATCTTCAGGGCCAGCAAGCTCCACCCGCAAGGGGTTTTATGGTTCAGGAAAGGGTAGTGTTAGGGAATTGTAAGGGTGTTTTAGGTTGCAGGGATAGATTGCATTAAGGGGTAGTAAAGATTTTTTAAGTTTCAGGACAGGTAGCATTAAGGAGTAGGAAGAGGTTTTTTCAGGACTAAGTGAAGAGAAGCATTAAGGAGCATTAAGGGTTTTTGGGTTCAGCTAAGGGTAGAATTATGGGGTGGTATTGGGTTTTTAGGGCTCAGGCACAGGTAGCATTAAACAGTGGAAAGGGCTTTTTAGGTTCTTGGAAGGGGGGCAATAATGGTAATAGGAGTTTTTAGGTTCAGTTAAGAGTAGCATCAATTCCAGATTTTTGGAATTGACATAGGAAATAATGAAGGGCATGACGTTATTACCTGGACAATTTAAACTGACATTTTAAAAGGCAACTTTATTGCAGACATGCTAATTCACATAAGGCGAACGCGCGTGACTCTCACATGCTCTACCCACTGACTTTTGTGTGGTTCTGCATACAGCTTTTGCACACGCTGGTTGCTTTTTATCTTTATTACTACCTTTGCCATGAACGTCATGAAAATAAATGCTGGCATGCAATGCAGTTTAATAATAGCCATTATTTTATCAGGGCTGAAAGAGTTTACTGCAGAAATAATATTAGCAAGTCCTGCAGTGAAGGGATTTGAAATGTCAGTCATCCAGGAACATAATGACTATCTTTTGACTTTGACAGAAATTGTACTTCATGTAGACTTCCACAACAGAATCTTTGACAGTAATAACTAAGGCAGCAGCAATCATCCCTGCTGGGCTCTCCAGGCTCCTGTGTGACCAGAATAATTGGACACAGTGGCAAACTGCGCCCTGCTATCTTTCACTGCATCAAAGGGGAAAAGATATCCTGCTGCACAGCTCAGCCCAGTTTCCAAAAATACCATGTTATTATAACTTGCACGCCTTTATTTAGTGCCGCAAGCTAGTTACCAAGGTGCTGATGACATATAAAACTTTCATGACAATAGTCCGAAGAAGGAGGATACGTGGCAAGTGCATTGTCAACTGGGTGTGAGCACTGTTAGAGGGCAATGTTACAGCAGCTCGCCTTACTTTTAAAGTTATTTTTAAATTGAAATTCAATGCTTGAATCCTAGGCCAGACAGGTCGGTTTTCAAAAATATAAATCCTGCTTTGGATTACTAGACAGCCAAGAGGTACCATCAAAGGGGGATCTGCATTTCCTTATTGATATAATGCTAATATTCAAGGACAAACTCAGAGCTCTTTAATCTACATCAATGTTAATAATTTAGCATTTTCTCCTAATCCTTTTAATTTCCCCATGCAAAAGTGCAGCAAAAAAAATTAAAAGTGTAAAGCTATATGAATGAACAGTTGTGTGTCATTTGTAGAGGAGGTTCATGTAACTGTTTGTAACTGCGAGGGCAGGTGTGAGCACTGAACTATATAACAAGTGCTTTTGAGGGCAACCACAGAGACTTATGGGCTCATTTATAGACTGGACGGTGGCCCCCAGCCATGCAGGACAGCGAAGACTATGGCCTGCCTATCCGGACCGTGAGCCCTGTTTAGACCTTCCCACCTGGCAGGTGGGACGCTCAAAACCCTCCACAGTATCTGCCAATGCGGCAGTTACAGGAAAGGCTCTAGACTTTGTCCAGCAGCGGCCATGTTTATTGGGAAGCTTGTCAAAGTTTTGCAGCTGCCATGTTAGTTGTGAAGCTTGTCAAAGTTTTTTGTTTTCCAGAATGAAATCCCAAAAGTGGTTTGTCACTGAATACCTGTGGCTCTGTGGGCTAGTGGTCAAATGTTTCATGGTCCCACCTCTAAACCTATTGCTTCTTAGTAAATGTTTGTGAACATTCCACTAAGACAATGAGGGGGCTTATTTACCAGAAAGTGCCACAGCGCCGCATTGCAACCCCTTTGGCTGGGCCATACTGACGCACTTTCAAACCACAGGGATACATCATATTTACAACAATATGATGCATCCCTGTATGTTCCCCTGTGCTGGTGTACAATCAGCTGCCATGCGCCACGGAGGCCCCCTTGCGCCATAGTGCAAGGGTGCCTGCGTTGCAGGTAGATTGTTTCTGTACAAGAAGGGGTACCTTCCAACAGAAAACCAATAACAAAAAAAATAAAAAGAGGTGATTTTCTCTTCCTATGTGTGCTAGAAAGAGGAAAAACAAGGATTTATGTTGCACCTCACTAAGACATCCCTAGGGTGGCGTAGCAATCGCCGCATATCCAGGTTTAAGAATTCTCGTAAATCTGGAAATGCGACAGAATACATGGGTGTTGTGTGAGAACACCCACAGCAACACCCATGTCATGCCCCTTTCACGCAAAGTATTGGGTGAGAAGGGGCCATATTTACAAGGACAGGAAAAGCAATGCAGGGAGGCTTTACGTGTCCTTGTAAATATGGGGCAAGAGGTTGTTGCACCGATGCGTCACAAAAAGTAATGCACCACTGGTGCAAGGGGATTGTAAATAAGCCCCGAGCTACTTAACTCCACTTTTTACAACATTTCTGAAGAACAATCTGCCAAGTGATTGAAGAGGAAGTCGTGCTAACTTGCTGCACTCACTCCTGTGGGTGCAAACCGCATCCCAAAATTTAGACATTCCAAAAATTGAACACCCCAAAATATTACCTCCTACGGATTGAATTACACATCAAGGCACCTCCCCAAACATCAATTAGCAAGTAAAGAGTTTAATTAGGTAATGGGACCCAAATGAGTTCTAGTTCAATGGAAAAGTCAAAGGTTTTTACACAGAGTCAATGCCATGAAGGCTCTTTGATGCAAAGTTAAATATAGCATGTGTAAATCAGGAAAAAATATTCTAAGTCTCCATGAGGAGCAAAATTATAAGAAATCGGGCAGTATCCCATGCAGCACAGGAAAGTCTTCTTAGAAATCTCTCAAAAACCAGGCTCACTCTCCATATCAATGGATTCATACACACATTTCTTGCATAACAAGAACCATCAAGGTGTGAGTAAAATTATAATTTCTATAGCAAATCAGAACACAAGAATAGTACGTCATTACCTTAACACATAAGCACCGTCCAAGTTTTCAGAAAATTATTTAACACCCTATGTGCTAATGTCATCTGGAGGAATTCTAACTCATATGAAACTTTTAGACAATAAGACTTTCTCCCAATAAATAGGCTAGTGATCACAGCGGAAGGCAGTGGAAGACACCTTAACAAATCTTACAAGTCATGGAGAACAGGGAAAGTTTGTTGAAAGCAATGTAATCATAACAGTGGAAATAAACTACTTTACATCACACTGACTGTGCTCTTTGGAGCCTGTGGGAAGAAGATTGTGCAGAGGGGGAAGCAGCAGTAAGTGCCAGAGATGGCATCCATCTTGTCTAAAATGGCATGTTGCATGAAAATGTGGCATTACTCAAACACAGTGATAAACACATTTCTACACATCATATGCAATTTGTTTCAATTGCAATTATGTCAATTCAATCTATACATATATATTTACATGTAAAAGGAGAATATTAATCATTAATAGTGATCAAAATAAAAAACCCGAAAACCAATCTAACACCCTCTATGCATATTACATTAACACAAACTGTAAATTAATGTTAATGAGTAAAATCAATCAATCAATCAATCGATCGATTTGTAAAGCGCGCTACTTACCCGTAAGGGTTTCAAGGCGCTGGGGGGGTGCTGGTGCTACTGGTCGAAAAGCCAGGTCTTGAGTTGTCTCCTGAAGGTCAGTAGGTCTTCGGTTTGTCGTAGCTAGAGGGGGAGGGTGTTCCAGGTCTTGGCGGTGCGGTGGGAGAAGGATCTGCCTCTGGAAGGGGTTCTACGGATGCGCGGGACCGTGGCCCGGGCGTGGTCAGCGGAGCAGAGTATCCTGTTGGGTACGTAGAAGGAGAGTCGGCTGTTGAGGTAGGCTGGCCCGGTTTTGTGGAGTGCCTTGTGTGCGTGGATCAGTAGCTTGATTGAGATCCTTCTGTCGACGGGGAGCCAGTGTAGGTTGCTCAGGTGGGGGATGATGTGGTCGCGGCGCGGGACGTCGAGGATCAGGCGTGCAAAGGCGTTCTGGATTCTTTGAAGTCTCCAGATGAGCTTGGACGAGGCTCCAGCTTAGAGGGCGTTTCCGTAGTCGAGTCTGCTGCTGACTAGGGCTTGAGTGACTGTTTTCCTCGTGTTTGTCGGGATCCATCTGTAGATCTTGCGGAGCATGCGGAGGGTGTGGAAGCAGGTAGAGGAGACTGCATTGACTTGTTTGGTCATGGTGAGTTTCGAGTCGAGGATGACTCCCAGGTTGCGTGCATGGTCGGTAGGGGCCGGAGGGGTCCCCAGTGATGCAGGCCACCAGGAGTTGTCCCATGCCGAGGGGTTGGACCCGAGGATGAGGATCTCCGTCTTGTCTGAGTTCAGCTTAAGTCGGCTTTCCTTCATCCAGTCGGCGACGGCCTTCATTCCCTGGTGGAGGTTGGATTTGGCAGTGAGAGGGTCCTTGGTGAGGAAGAGGATCAGCTGAGTGTCGTCAGCGTAGGAGATTATGTTGAGGTCGTGCTGTCGGGCGATGCGTGCTAGTGGTGCCATGTAGACGTTGAACAGCGTCGGGCTGAAGGAGGATCCCTGTGGGACACCGCAGATGATCTTGGAGGCCTCGGACCGGAACAGGGAGGCGGACTCTCTGAGTTCTGCCGGAAAGGAAGGAGATGGTCCAGTCCAAGGCCTTCTCCCGGATCCCTGTGTCTTGGAGGCGCGTGCATAGTGTGTGGTGGCAGACGGTGTCGAAGGCGGCAGAGAGATCCAGGAGGATGAGGGCCGCCGTCTCGCCGTTGTCTAGAAGGATCCTGATGTCGTCTGTAGCGGCGATGAGGGCGGTTTCGGTGCTGTGGTTGCTGTGGAATCCTAATTGGGAGGGGTCCAGGATGTTGTTGTCTTCGAGGTGACGGGTGAGCTGGATGTTAACTATCTTCTCGATGACCTTTGCTGGGAACAGAAGCAGGGAGATGGGCCGGAAGTTCTTGAGGTCGCTCGGATCCACCTTGGGTTTCTTCAGTAGGGCGTTGATCTCTGCGTACTTCCAGTTCTCAGGGAAGGTAGCGGTCTCGAAGGAGAGGTTGATGATGTTGCGCAGGTGGGGTGCGATGGAATTGCCGGCTTTGTTGTAGATGTGGTGTGGGAGAGGGTCGGACGGGGATCTGGAGTAGATAGTGCTCGTGGTCTTGTGTCCTCGATGCTCACGTAGGCCCACGTTGTCAGGGATACATTGTATCCGTTTTACAAGACGCTTGGGGTGCTCACAGAAACAAATAAAACCATATAAGCAAGCATTTAAGCACAACTCAGTAGCAAATGCAAACATGAGTGTGACAGTTCATTATGCTATGTCGAACAAAAAATTCAAACAATCATTTAATGTATAATGAGAACATTCCTTTGCACAACAGTTGAAAGCATCACTGCAATTAAAGTACATCATGTACTTTTATCGTTAAGAAGCACAAAAACGTTTAAAGACCTTAACCCTTTCCCTTTGAAATCAAAACATTTGTTTTACAAACCTAAAACATTACTTACAATAAATATTCACCAAGACAGCACTATTGTTTCAATTTTAACTTACGAGGATGAAGGTTTAAGCATTATTATAACAATAAAAGTGATAAAATTATGTTTTGATCCTGAATAACCTTGGGGCCCTTGCAACCCATACCACTTGATACTGCAATATGGAAAATCTCTGACATATAAGTAACAAAATGTCTTCGAATAAATAAAACACATTATTTGAAATGAAAAACAATTGGTAGAGTAAGGAAAAAAAATTAACGAGGGTTGTAGCCAAGATGGTGAATGGAACAGATGTGAGATGAATGAGCTCCGCATGCGTCGCCCGCCAGTATCCTCCACCATCTGAGATCCCCGCAGGCCATTCGTGAATGTTTCTCTGTCCCACTGCCAGTCGGTGGAGACCGGGCTATGATGGTGGGGTGTTTCCCCGTGGGTGTGGCAGTGCCCTTTGATGCGCTGGAGCTGAGGCCTACTCTGCTTACGCAGCCTAAGCGGGCGCCAGAGGGGATTGGCATTTCCTCCATTGGGCTGAAGGTCGCAACTACTGCCGAAGCCAGGGAGGCAAGAAGCAGCTGGGATGGGCCTTCAGTGCGGGGACATTGCCTTTTGAGTCCCCTTCCCTCGGGGAGCTCGTGACTGGACTTGCATGCAGCCTTGCTGGGAGTGGCCCGTGAGGATGGGCTGGCGCTGCCCAAAGCAGGATTGACCCTCTCCCCCTCATTGAGGTGAGGGATCATCCTGATGGGTTGGTGGATTGTGAGGACCCAGCCGACGTGGTGTAGGAGTGTGACCCCTCCTACTTTCAGGAGTGCTGTGGGGCCACGAACTGGGCTGTGGCCAGAACCCCATGTGGGGTCCTGGTGTGCTTAGGGTGTGGTGGGTGTCCCTGGCTTAGAGACAATTGGACATTATTACCCGGTGCGAGGGAGGCATTGTGTAGTGGATTGAGCCCCCTACACCAGCCTGCTGAACCAGGGGGCCATTCCTGGACTTTTTTGGCCCACATCATTGACTCTCAGCCAGGCTGGTTGTAGCCCCTTTGAATGGGCCTGGAACATTGGGCCTTGAAGTTTGTGCCCACTCCTGCTGAATGCGTGTTGCCCTGACATTGGTTCCTTTTTGGACAGTGCCTCCTAAAGCCCGGGTGATCACCTGTCATTGTTTTCCCCCTTGGAGTGCACCGTTCTGAAACAATGGGGAGGGGCTTGTCAGTGGGTCCTGCCAGGCTTGGATGTGCAGCTCAACCTAGATCATTGGGCCCCCGAAAGAGTCCAACAGCTGGTCGCCTTTCAACGTTCCTCCAACACACCTACTGGATATTTTCGTTATCACATGATTGGGTGGAATGCTCATGCAGTGGACATCATGGCACTGATTCCCCTGGTGGTGTTGGGGTTGACGTCTAAGGCTGGTGGTCTTGCTCTCTGGTTCTAGTGAGGTCTATCAACCTGATATGCTGGTGACTGCTGACCCTGCCCAGGTCCCTGTGTCAGTCCTGCGCTGCCACCCTCTGGTGAGTCGAACCTCCTGGTTGGACAATACATGAGTACTGCATGTGTCACTGCTGCATGTGCCACTGAGGGGCTAGCTTTGGGAGTGCGATCAAGACTTTTTGCCTAACTGAGCCTGCGCGCTGAGAGCTCATGCGGTCGTATGGCTTGTACCTCATTGGTAAAATTGTGTGTTTGTTAGACAATATAAGCGTTGGGCTTCTGCCAGATTGATTCCGTGCACACCCTCAGGATGTATTAGCCAATATCCCTGCTAGTTCACAGTGGACCATCTGCACCCTTACCCTTACAGGGTAACAGATGTGTGTGCAACCTAAGAACATGACAATCCTAATTCTCAAGGAAATCATGGTGACAGATCTAGAACCCTTTTATTTGTACTCTAATGAATACTCAGAGAAATACACCAGAAATACTCAGCAAGCAGTTTCAATATTTTTTTAAGCATTGTGATGCTCATATAAAATACAAGTGCTACGATAATCAATAAAATGAAACAGGTTAGCGTGATTAGAATTACAAAAATAGTGAAAAAGATTAACATTTCCACCATTGTGTTACGGCAATGAGAATATGCAGGCATATAATTACATGTACAGTGTACTCCTACCTAGCACTCCCTAACCTAGTCTTGCCTAGGGTGGGTGATCTGCCAAATCCCTGCCTGGGTGGTCTAACTCCACAGTATCTGTTGGTAAGTGTCATCAGGCAGTCTTGGTGTAGAGCTGGGCATCCCTCATGTTGGTAAGGAGGAATCAGCGAAGCTGGAATTCTGGCATGTAGTGACCTTGCAGTGTCAGCTGAGTACTCCTCTCCCCTGACAAGGAAGTGGCTCTGTGTGCATAATAAACAGCACACATGTGACTATGCCTCAAACGCTGTCAGGCCACAATTGTTTATTCTAGTTGGATAGCGCTGTTGCCTACCTGACAGATAAAATAAATAGCATTTGCACAGTGTACTTTATCACTTGTATCTAATATTCAAGGTGTCGTGATAGTGTGTCTACAAAGTGGAAATGTAAGCAATGCAGAGTCTGAGAATGTTATCCTGCATGGAAAATGTATGTCAAAAGTCACCGTGTTTAAAGGCGAAGGCAACTTAAGAAACATGAGCCTGTAAATAGTGGTGTTTCTAAGTGAGCCTACCCTGACCAAGTGACACCCACTCCTTGGATGTGAGTCAATGAAAGCTATCCCTAGACAGATGCTAAAATACAATGGTCAACAAATATAAAAACCCTATTAAAATCTAAAAAATCATCATGATTTTTAATTAGCAAAGACCATAGAGCTAGCCATTCTTAAATTCATTACAAATATTAATTGCTGTATTTAAAATAAATTTACAAAAGTAATTTGCAGTAAAAAGAAGCACAGTTAAAAACAAATCCCACAACTCAATACTGCCACATTGTTTATGTGTTCCGAGAGGTAGCCGAAACATTGCTGTTCCGAGCAACTGCAGATGATGTTCCCAGTGGCACCCATAAGATCAGATCCATCGACCAAACATGTACCCATCCATCCTCTTCAGCAGCTGCCAAAGGAGGAGCAGCCAGAGTGGCATTCTCCGAAACTGAGCCAGAATCCAAATCACTAGGGGTGGAAGCATCCCAGAAGGGCTCATAGAATGCTTTCAGAAGCAACCGCAAGCGCAAGGGACAACAGTCCAAGTGGGCCATTAACAGGCTCACCAGTAGATCAATGTCCGGTGACCTACACAGTTGCGTTCCTTGGAATATGTCAAGGGCACAATCAAAGTGCACAGAAGGCAGTGCAATATGGGCTGGCTGCAGTGTAGACACACAGGCAGAAAGGACAAGAACCAATGTTCATTTAGTTCCTGAAGCAAATGAAGCACTCTATCATGTGTTCACGACACAGGAGCACTTGTGGAAGTGCTGATTCCATTTGGCCTCTTAATGGCACATCCATCGTGGAGCAGAAAAAGAAAAAGCAAAGTCCCAATAATTAGGAAGAGGACCAGTGGAAGACCTCCAAAAATGCTTCCGAGCACAGAGTGGATGAATGATTGAATTACTCCGAAGACTGTCTGGAAGGGACTAAACAAGCCAGAGCCTATTTCCTTAAAAAAGTGTGCCACTCCCGCGGCACTAGATGTGTTAAAAATGGTGTGAACAAGTTCCCCAAAATGTAACTGGAAATTAGTGCGGAGTAACAACTGTATCTCAGAAGTAGACCTTGCAATTTGAAGATCAAATGTCTGCTGTGCAGATGTTAAGGCCACATCCTTCTGGAACAATAAGGCTTGGAGTCTGCTCAAGGCATCAAAGTGTACATTCAAAAGCTTTATCAAAGGCCAAAGCATTGCCTCCCTTAATATGCAGGCAGGTGTAAACAGTACATGTGTGCAACAAGTCATGACTGCAGAAACAGTCACCAGATAGGTAATGCCCGGTTTCATGCCGCAGGAGCGCTGATCAGAGAACGTCAAATAAATCCCATTTGAGAGCAATCTGAAAGCCGGACGTTTGACAGCAGCTGGGGAACCCTTCAGATAGCAGGACACATTACACCACCATGAAGCAAAACCTCTCTACACACCAAGGCATGCTCTACAGTATTCTCACAGTCAGTCCCACTAAGAAAAACACCAGTCTTGTTATTCCTACAGCGAAATCTAAAAGGCAAGATCCATGACTCATGCACATATCCTTCTCCTAGCATCTCATGCCTGCCTTCTTGATGGTGTTGTTCACAGTATCGGAAGTGAAATGTTGAGAATGGCAGAGTTTTAAGCCCGTGGATTATCCAATCAGTGGGAGGTATTTCTTCAACGGTGAATGGTAAGTTCCCAAACTTCTATATGTGTAACATAGTGTATGTGTTAAGACAAAAACAAACTAGTGGCATCGCCAGTATTCCTGTGATAACGGCCCCAAAATGTATCTCCATGGTGGACACCACCAACTAACCCTAATGAGATGCAGAGTAGGCGTTCCCATGCAAAAACACATGAAAAACCATTTTCACAATGAACTGCCAGAACTTCGATGCGAACCAAAAACAGGCGATAGGCGATAAGCCGCTGTAGCACCAGGGAATTAACATCTTCCTTATGCTGGTGTTAGGCAGGACGACCACCTGCAGCATAAAAGGGAGCCCAGCCAAGAGCCACACCGGAAGACGCACAGATGCCATGGAGACAATGATCATGCAACGCGGATACCCATGAGGGCCACAACACCCACCGCAACCACCCCCAGCCCCCCCCCTCCAGGCATAAACACACCGTGCACAACACAAGAGCCACAAAAAGCGCATGATGACACACATTGCCAAAAATAAATACACATGTGTGGCCAGAAGAATGAAAATCGGTCACACAGCACTGAAGTAACAACCAAAAACTTTATTGAAATACAACACGAAACACCAATGCGGAAGACTCCTGTCGGGTCCGTCAGGGACAACTTGACATCACAGCCTGGAAAATAAAGCACAGAGTCAGGACGTGTGTCATGCGCACATTAAAGGAGCGAGACACAGAGAAATAGAGAAGCAAAGAAAGCCAGAGAAAGAAAGAGAGGGAAGGAAAGGAAAGGAAGGGGGAGAGAGAGGGAGGGAAGGGAGAGAGAGAGACACTCCTGCCCCAGCGCACCCAGGCCCCACTGCTCACCTGCTGCCACCGGTGTGTCCATCAGCGGGCACACCACGTGCCCGTGCAAGCTCCAGGCCCCGGTCTTGCCACCATGGCATGGTCCACATCATGCTGACCTGCCCCTCGGCCCAGCAGGTCCCACATATGACGCTGAGTCACCAATGGCGAAGACCACATCAGTGCTCACGTCATCATCGCAGGCTGCACACCCGCTCAGCTATTTCGGTGCCACTAACCCTGTGCAACGCCAGTCAGCGCCATGTGGTGGAAGGCATGTGACGGCCGCAAGGCTTCGGGTGGCAATAACCCTGTGCAACCTGAGTCAGCGCCACGTGGTGGTAGGCCCGTTCCGGCCGCAAGGCTTCGGGTGCCACTAACCCTGTGCAACCCCAGTCAGCGCCACGTGGTGGTAGGCCCATGATGGCCGCAAGGCTTTGTGTGCCACTGACCCTGTGCACAACAACTCATGGGCCCATTATGATTGAAAACCGTGGAACGTCCGTCATCCAGTCACCATCGACAGAGGGGAATGTGACGTTGTTGGCCCCTTATATTTGTGGGGTCACATGGCCTGTGACGCCAGTGCCGGATGGGTGTGGTGGGTGTGCAAACCTGCCCTCATGGAGTGGCCGTGACATGCTGACAACTAGACCAGTGACCTGCACACCACCAGCAAGTACGCCTGCGACAGGTAGCTATGTGGGCCCCCCTCAGAGCGTAAGCGGAGTGGTCTGGCCTGGCGTACGCCAGACCAGCGCAGGGCTTGCAACAATGACTCGGGGGCTATGGACGAGGTTCAGTCCATGTCCGGACAAGGAAGTGACTAATGTGTGTGTCCCTGTTGTAGTGTCCACGGCACCCGGAACACAATGGGCAATGTAGCACACTGTGACTGGTATCCCACTAGATGAGCATCATTGACGTAAGGGAAATCACTGTACCTACATCCATCCACACATTCATACTTGAATGATGAAAGACATCACACAACATTGCGTTGCTGGATGTTTATTGCACATCCAGTGGAGTTTTGTAGCTGGAGCGCTACAGGGCCATGCCAAGCACACCACACAATATGGGCCTGTGGAGGGACAGCCAGAGTCCATCCGGGGATGACAAGTACTGCGGAAGAGAAAGGGAACAGTCCGCAGTCTGGTCACCGTGTCATTGGTCATCGAACAGGAAATGGCAGTCTATGTCGCGGTCCAAGGTGAGTGCAGCGGAGTGTATCGGGGGTAAGGGGAAAGTCATGAGGCCATGTGCAACACCAAGCAGAAACAGGCCAGGTGGTGGAAATGAATGCTAGTGCCTCCTTCTGAACTCAAACCCATCCACGTCCTCGGATGTGTGCTTTGCCCCACTTGTGGGTGTTGCAGTACCGGCTGCGGCACTGTGTGCCACTGACACATCAGGGGCCGGAGGAGGATCATCGGCCACACTGTGTGGCAGTGACACATCAGGTGCCGGAGTGGATACGCCTGCCACAATGTGAGGCACTGACACACCAGGGGGCGGAGATGTGGATGGTGTAGGGGCAGCAGCATTCATTAGCGCAATGCCTTGTGGCAGCAATGCCATGATGAGGATATGCAGAGCATGGTAGATCCCAGCTACATTTCGCTGATGTGCAGCGGTGGCTGCCATCCTTTCCGCCTCTATCCACACCATGTCCTCCATGAGCCTCCGAGGACAGGTGTTCTTCTCTCCACGTCATGACTCCAGCGATTTCAGTCAGGGCTCGTTGGAGACCATGGAGCGGGCCTATACACCGATGGATGGCGTCCAGTTTGGTAGCCATGATGTTGAACCCCACCCGCAGCTGCTCAGCTGTCTCCCTCTGAACCTTCAGCACACTGCTTTGGAAGGACATTTGTTGTTCCTGGGGGTCTTGGGAGACTGCCGGGGCTGTGGGTGCCTCCTGCTGGGTGGTTTGGGTAGTGAGTGGGGTCTCCTCGATGCAGCTGGGCTGCCCTGATCCTGGAGGTGAGTTGTGCATGATGTCAAATATGTCTTGGAGGGCTTGGGTGCCTGTCGATGCTGGGGGTGTCCTCCTCGTCATCAGTGAAGAGTGGATGGGACTGCTCTGCAGGAGGTGTTGATGGTGCCCCTGCAATGTGAAGGGAAGATGGTGTATTACAATGTGTCCACATGTATGTAGCTGCATGGTACATGTTGACATTCAGACACCATGGCATTGTACATTGTGACAGTTTGTGGATCATTGTGGGTGTGCACTGTGCTCTGCTTGATTGTGCATGTGTGCCATTGTGGCCATCTCCGCCCATCCCCCCAGTATTTGATGGTCACTCACCCTTTTGCGGTTGTGTTTTGTCCTTTCGACTAGTGTCCGGTCCCCCGACTCCGGCCACAGTCTCTGTAGGAGAGTAGGATCTGCTTCACATGGGAACCCCCACTTTTTGCTGGTGTTTCACTGTTTTTCGACCTTAGTCTGGCTGTGGCCCTGCTAATCAGGACCACAGCCTAGCTACTTCCTCTCTAAAATGGTTTCCATGTACATTAGGTACATATCTAATTGGATTCTGGAGTGCCTTATAAGCCCCTAGTATATGGTATACTATGTACCTAGGACATAGGTACCTCAGAGGCCTATCAGGGACTGAAGCATGTATTATGCCACCCCTGGGAAGCATTCCAAAATGACACCACAGGTCTACTACTGCAGCCTGGGTAAGGGTGTGCTTGCACCCCGTACTGTGGTATAGGCTACCTATATCACTACCCTATACAGACACATATAAACCTATAAGCCACTCCTATGGCAGGCCTTGACAATCCTGAAAGCAGAGTGCTTGTTTTTATGTGAGAAGGTTCCTAAGCATGAGCTGAGCCCCTCTGCAGCTTTCGGAAATACTTCCTTATGGCTGTTCTGTGATACAGCCGTACCATATACTCTTAAGTGCATTATAACCTCGCGATAAATGCTAACTTTGGGATGAATGCATCAAAACATGTCGTGTTTGGTGTCAAATGCTTTGAAATACTATCCCCCCACCAGTTCTGGAGGCGGGGGTAGCATTCCACGCTTCTAGAGGGAGAGACATGATCACACTGGCTAAACCCGGTAGGACTTTCCTGAGCCCTGGCATCACAAAATGGATGGCTCTGCCACAGACACAGGTCTGGCCTCCTGCTGCTGACCGAAACTCTGGCAGGGGAGGCCTCGACAATAGGTTTCCTGTCGAGGGGAGGTGTCCCCACCTCCCCAGACAAGCCGATGTGTATTGGGGCTGGGCGGGAGCACTCTCTGGTGCTTTGAAGTCCTGCACTGGGGGCACACTTGGTGTCCCTGTGCATACTCCAGTTCAAACCGGTTGCAGGGGCTACCTGCCCCTGTTCTGGCGCGAAACTGGACTAAGGAAATGGGTGTCACCACCCCTCTTTCCTGGCCCACCCATAGGTGGGGCCTTAGAGTTAGTCCATCCCCTAAACTTACTATAAGTATAGGAATCCAGTCCCTAGGACTTAGATTACCCTGTACGAAACTCTGCAACATATATCCTGGACCTTCGAAGTTCTACTTTAACTAGAAGACTGAAGAAATCTCCTGTGGGTCAAATAGTGACTCCTCTGCTTGGCAGGCACCAAAGAAGTAACGGACCGGTCTGTGTCGCTAAAGCTCCCGCCGGACGCCGAAGTCTTTGCATCACCAGAGGTGGATTTCTAGACTTCCCTGAGGCTACCCTGAGTCCACAGCAAAGCTGAGGCCCGTGGCTATCGTGGGTGACGTGGAACCTTGCCCCCTGGACACCGTGAACATTTGCAGCAACATTATCTTCCTGGTCCTTCTTGAAGTTGTGCTTTGTGCTCCCAGTAGCCCCAGCCTTGAGCACCTCCTGCACCGAAGATTGTTGGCCTCCACTCCACCAGTGACCCGTGGGCCAGCTTCAAGTGCAACCACTCGAGGCTCCTTTGCGATCACTAGCCTGTTGGCTAGCAGGTCCCCACAAAGGCGACTCCTTTTCTGATTGGGCTAACCTAGTTGCTCCAGACGTGCCCCGACTTCCCCTTGCTGGGTGAATCCCTCAGACCTTGTTGGTCTGCACCGCAGTCCTTTCTCTGAATTCCAGTGACTTGCCGTTGCCAAGGCTTGTTGAGTCCTTTCTGGTCGCCGACACCACAGCACTCGACAAACTTTGTGGGACAGCTCGAATCCGGCTCGTGGACTTCATCAACTACTCCTGGACCTCGTGGCTGAAGAGTCAAGACACCCATCAACTCACCTGAAGCACCCGACATCTGTGGGCATTGGTCCATCCTGCCCTAGGTCACTGGCTAATGACCCAGACTCTGTCCCCTCTGCTTTCAGGTTCCTTACATCCTAGATCCAGACTTGGATCTCTTTGGACACTTCTCCTCTTTATTGCAGCAGCAGTTCTTTGCTGGCTTCCATTGAAATCGACGACGCGACCCGACACCAAAAGACACCTATGCACCCGGCTTCCCTGGGTGAGGTAACTCGAGTGCTGCAGTGCTCTCATGGGTGCTAGTCCTAGAACTTCTTAAGTCCAAAAGGGTTTGGTCCAGACTCGATAAGAAGTGTCCCTAATCTTTAAATTTCCAACCGCGACATTACCCATAGAAGATAATAGGAACCCGCGGTTGTGTTTACACACTGCATACAGTCCCCGTGGGTCCCCTGTGTCACTACCTTGGGTGGTTCCTTGGGGTCCCAGCGAGTCTAGAGGCAATAGGCCTAGTGCCTGTTCCAGTCGTGGTTCTTATACCACTTTTTTGGTATATGGTTTGGTACGCCCGTAGGGCCCAAACGTGTATTTGTGCTTTTAATGATGATTGCTATCTTGTAACTTAAGTACTTCGACCTCCAGCCTCATAAAGAGACTAGAGGGGTGTGTGTTAACCTAAATACATATATTTTAAATATATACCTGGTGTGGTTGTCCTTTCATTTGATCATTCAAGAGATTATAGACTGGTAAAACAAGCTGCTTTACATTCCTTCAAGACTTAGCCTGAAGGCTGCTCTCCATAGCTACCACTAGGATAGCTTTCAATAAAGGTTGTCTTTAACCTATCACCATAAGGGGTTGTTTGGACTGATACAAGGTGCCCACTAGAAATAGTGGACAGCATATATCAGGCCATCTTCTCACAGTCTCCATACTGATGACTGTCAACACCAGCTCCTCCATGTCATCCAGCACGATCTGTGGCGCTGGGCTCCCACCTCCAGTCTGCATTGCTGCCTTCTGGTTGGCTGCGAGTTTCTTCTTAGTGTTCCGCTTGAAGTCAATCCATCGCCTCTTGGCCTCGCCCATTCACCTCTTGTGCTCTCCGACGGCATTCACCTTGTCAACGATGTCCCGCCATATTCCATTTTTGGTGCCCAATGACACGTTGGAGGTGATGAACAGTTGTGACTAGGATCCTGTTTTCCTGCGGACTGAACTTCGTCTTCCTCTTCTTCTTGTCCTTGCCCTTCCCTGTCCCCGAGGTCCCAGGCTGGTCGTCCAGGGTGCTTGTGGGGTTGCGCTCATCCTCTGCACATGCGCCGGCTGCCTCCATGGTGCTTGGGTGTTGGTCATTTTGTGTTTGAGTGTTTTTTCTACTTTTATAGTGATTTTTTCCGCCTGCCATGTGTGTATTGCAGGCCTGGCTCTGCTTATTGCTGATTTCCTCATCGCGCTTTGGCCCATCGCATGTTTTTTGGCGTTGAGGTTTGTGTTTTTATCTGAGGTGGTTGTATGCGCGGACATTGGCCGCGTTTTCGGCGGACTATCGCATGGTACCACTGTGTTGTGAATTCCACGTTGACACATGGTTATTTTCCCGCGATAGGCTGTGATATGTAAAGTTGCATTAGCATACTTTGGTGATGTTTAGCACACGTTCTTGTGAATATACGCCTGAGAGTTGTCTTGTTTTTTGAGGTTCTGGATTTACTGTTTGTAATTGTGCACTGTCTATATGCACCTATAAAATATTATCACTATGTGTCATGTATTGTTTTTAGATTATTGGATTATAATGTTTTTTAAATATTTTGTTTTTTAAAGTGGTTGTACACATCCTTGTTTTATCCCCAGGACGCTTTGAACAAATAGGCCGAAACGTGTCGACCATACCGATTATCGAAAGCCAGCTGTAAAGACCCATGAGAATCAGTTGGTTTGTGGACCATTGCTTTTGACTCATAGGAGAAGTTGGTCATATGAACTTTTCAGCCAGTCCTTTATCTTGAGCGGACTATCGTTTGACGGTTCATAAGTGAAAATGTGAGAATAACCATCACTTGTTGGAATTATGTTTTTATGAGGATTGTATAGCAACAACGTTATATGATTAAGAGACATTAAATGATTAAGACACTTGGGGCATATTATCAAGAAACGGCGTTAAAATTATCGCCGCTTTAGCGGCAGAAGACTGCCGCTAAAGCGGCGATAATGGGCTTGATAATACGCCCATGAGAATTCCAATAGAAGTCCATGTTCTGGTGTCAACATGGGCTTCTATTGGAATTCTCTATGGCATATTATCAAGCCCATTACCACCGTTTTAGCTGCAGTTTCCTGCCGCTAAAATGGCGATAATTTTATCACAGGTCTTGCTAATATGCCGCTAGATTTGGTAGAACATTACTAGCTACTCTTGGGGTCAAATTTATGACCTTGTTTGCATTACTCTTGCCCCACTCACTGTGGTGCAAGAGCGACACTAACCGGAAACCAGATTTTTTAAGCTGCGCAAAATCACTTGGCTCCAAAAATCTGGAGTAGCGCAGTGCAGCGCAAATCGCTGCATTGCGTTACTCTGCCCTGGGTAGGCATTTCATGAGCGTTGCATGGGTGTTCAAATGCAACTCCCATGGTTTTTGACGCATTCCCAGATTTACAAGACCTTGTAAACCTGGGAATGCGCCAAAAAGATATGCCTCTTTATTTTCATTACTTTCTCTTTCTATGTGTGTCGCAAAGAGGAAAAAGCCTCTCAGGAATGTTTTGGGACAGGAAGGTGCCCCTCCCTGCACAGAAACAATCCTGCCTACAACACAGGCACCCTTGTACCATGGTGCAAGTGGGCCTGCGCTGGCGCTATGTTGACAAAACAGCACCAGAGCAAGGGAAAAGGGCAGGAATGTGCTATATTGAATAAATACCGCACATTTCTGCACTTTCCCTGTGACCCAGGGCAGGGCCGCAAAGGTGACCTGCTGCGCTGTCCTGCACCACTAAGTTCATAAATATGGCTCGCAGTCCTTAGTTGCGAAATGCTCTACCAATCAAGTTACAATCCATTTCTTTTCACCCTAACTTCAGGAATGCCCTATGTAGCTTAAAAACTTTCTCTGTTGCTAATTCATCCGATATTCATTCTTTTTAACTCCCCTGTCATAGAACATAATTCACCACAATGTTTTTTTAAGGTGAATGCATGGGCTTTAAAAGTTCCTATCCATTCATTCACTGATACAATCAAAATCTTTTTATTTCTCCTCCTCTTTATCATCATTGTCTGTTTGTATGTGGTATTTGTATAGCACAAATTTAACCAAAGTCAGTAGAGGGCTTTACATGCTAAAAGGCAAAAATACAGTTAGCAAGTGATTTGAGAGTTAGCTGGTTAGTAAACTGCTACAGCATCATCGATAGGTCAAAAACAACATCTAACATATCTAGAGTTATATGCCTGCAGTAATTGAGTGTCTAAAATAAAAATGCCAAGAAACTGATGAATGTATATGGTTTCATTTCCAAATAATAAAACATGTTTATTCAATTTCTTTTAATTATACTAATGTATGTTCAAATTACAAAATAAATTATTTTGTATCATTATTGGGGTTCACACAAAATTAAATTAATTGAATTATAAACCAAAAAGCAAGGAATCAGTGACTTCATTCCATGCTGATTTTGATAATGGTGTGGGTATCAACAGTGGCACGTACTGTTAACCATAACCCGCGGACATTGTAGCGATTTGGTAACAATGCATTTCATTGAAAACACAGAATTCATGCAAGAGTTCCCACTCCGCTACGCAATGGAGTTACCTACTGTACCCACAACTCTTTGGTAAATCTACTTAACCTTAACATGCTAAAAAGCAAATAACCAATTCACAAAAGTGAACTTCAAAAAACAACAGGCAATGAGAGAGGTGATGATTTTGGGGTCACCCCTTACCTAGGGGAGGGCAAGCAGATGCCTTGAACACAAACAGCATATCATGCTGAACGATTCGGTGGTGATCCCATCCTCCTAGGACTACCCCACGCAAGGTTATGGGCAAAAATATAATGCCAACCAAAGGCCCAACAAAGCATTATAGGGCGAGACTCTAGAGTTTAGTGAATATTATAGTATTAGCTCTCAGCTGAGCCCGAGAGCCTGCCCCTTGAGTAATGTTTTGATATTGGATACTATAATATTCACTGCACTCTAGAATATCACCCCATAATGCTTTGCAGGGCCTTTGGTTGGGATTCTATTTTTGCCCATACATGTGCTTGGGGTGGTCCTAGGAGGATGGGCCACCATCGAATCATTTCAGCATGATGTGCTCTTTGTGTTCAAGGCATCTGCTTGGTCCTCTCCGTAGGTTAGGAAGGACCCCAAAATCATAAGTCTCACACTGCTTGCTACTTTTCATTTTCACATTTGTGAGATGACTATATGCATTTTGGCATGTAAAGATAGAATTATTTGTTGTTTAACTAAAGACACTGCTTGCTATATTTTCATCAGATGGCTATATGTATTTTAGCATGCAACGATAGTTATTTCTTTTTTTTACCAAAGATATGTGAGATTTTTGTTTAAAACTTTTATTAATACACAACAGAGTTTATGCAAAAACTCTGGAATAAGTTCCTTCACCCACATTCCATTGATAAAACAATTTTACCTTTATATACTACAAAGCATGTAACCAATTCACAAAAGTGAGCTTTGAAAATATCAGTCAATGAGAGAGGTCATGATTTTAGGGTCCCCCCTAACCTAGGGGAAGGACAAAGCAAGTGCCTTGAACACAGAGAGCATTTCATGCTCAATGATTGTGGTGGTCCCATCCTCCTAGGATCACCACAAGCAAAGTTAAGGGCAAAAATACAATGCCAACCAAAGGCCCAGCAAAGCATTATGGGGCGAGATTCTAGAGTTTAGCGAATATTATAGTACTAGCTCTCAGCTGAGCCCGAGAGCCTGTCCCTTGAGGAACGTTTTGATATTGGATACTATAATATTCACTGCACCCTAGAATATTGTCCCATAATGCTTTGCAGGGTCTTTGGTTGGGATTATATTTTTTGCCCATAACTGTGCTTGGGGTGGTCCTAGGAGGATGGGACCACCACTAATCTTTCAGCATGTGCTCTTTGTGTTCAAGGCATCTGCATGGTTCTCTCCCTAGGTTAGTGAGGACATCAAAATCATCACTCTCTGACTGCTTACTATATTTTCATTTGCACTTTTGTGAGATTATTATATGTATTGTAGAATGTAATAATAGAGTTACTTGCCATAATACCAAGGGTATGTGAGGGTTTTGTTTTAATAATTTTGATGAGACAGAATGGAGTTAGAGTTGTGGAGCGGGAGTTCATGGAGTTTTTGATCAATTCCGCAGAGTTCCCTGTAGTGGTACTCTGCCAACTAGAGGAGCTGTTGACGGCCGTCATGTGGTCAATGGTATATGACTTGTACCGCTGCAATCTCTGAGCTGGATTAAAGGATCAAGTTGGCTGACAGTCATGCACCAGGTGGGTGAGTTAATTTGATTTTACAGTTGGAAGGTTGCTGACTTCTTGATGTTCTTACTGGGGAAAGATAGATACGTCATAGGTCTGTGATTGATTTTAGGGGAAGAATTCCTTTTGTTAGTGGGGTCCGTGTTCATTAAGGTTCAAATCAAAGATATTATCATTATTATTATTATTATTAAAAACATTGCTCTTTTTGAAAATAGCAACTGCTCAATTTTAAATTACATAGACCACCACAAGAACAATATGTGGTTAGTTGATGAATTATGTTATTTAGATTAGCAATAAGCTGGTAAAACACCAGTGCCACTGTAAATACATATTATCCCGTCCACAAGTAGGATTACGGGTCCAAACCATAGGCTTATCTCTCGCCTACCGTTATTGGCAATAAAATTGGAAAAAGCAATGAATAAAGAAGTTATTTCTTTTCTGGACTCTAATAACCTTTTTGATTCCACACAAGATGTGTTAAGGCCAAGAATAGCACAGAGTTGGTCTTTAATTGAGGAGAGAACGCAGATTTAGTCCTATTAGATTTATCGACTACATTCATCACAGTGGATCACCTTGCACTAATTAATCGCCTTGAGAAAGTAGGCATACATGGAGTGGCTCTCAAACTGATCTCATCCTTTTTTACTAAAAGAGAGCAAGCAGTGATGCTCGGAGGATCTACCTCCACTCCTTTTTAGGTCTCGCCTGACGTAAGACTGCGCAGACATTGAATGTTTTAGGGTAGATTTCTCTAGTGGGCTTTAAGCCCCGCCTCTCGTTTCCATTGGCTGGCGTCACCGTTTATGCTAAACGGTGGCTAGCCATTGGAAAAGAGCGTCTAGTGACGTACACTTTTCTCTTTTAGAGCCTTCCCAGTTGGACTGGCTGCCCCGACTTACTGCTGGCGTAAAAGGATTTTTTATCTTTATGGGCCAAACACAAGGCCCCATAAAGATAAGAAACCAGTCATGCGAGCCAGTCCAACTGGGACGGCTCTAAAAGAGTGAAGTCGTGTTTGCCCGTTTGTCGCTCGACAGAGTGAAGTCGTGTTTGTTCGTGCCTGTTTGTCGCTGGACATGGAGAGTCAGGTAGTTTCTCGATGGAGTTGAACTGCTTGTATCTGGCAGAGTAAGGCTGTCTCTGTTTCTGGGAGGAGGCGAGCGGTACCTGTCTGGTGCTGGGTGGAGGGGAGCTGCTTGTATCTGACAGAGTGAGGCGGTCTCTGATTCAGGGAGGAGGCGCGCAGTACCTGTTTGTTTTTGGGTGGAAGGAAGCAGTACCTGTCTGCTGCTGGGTGGAGGGGAGCTGCTGCTGTAGCTCTGGTCGTTGCTGTCCGAGTCTTGTGGCATGCCTCTCAAAGGAGCTGTTATGTTTCAATGGCTGGAAAAACGAAAACGTAACCGTCATTTTAGCACGGTCACATTCCCAGATCTACGCAGCAGTCCCTTTTTTGTTTTAATTACAGGTGCCTGAAGCGGTAGGCAAAGCCGGCAAACGAAAGCAGAGGACGGTACGGAGCGCCTAGTGGCCCAGAAAGGTTTGAGGGTGTTTACTTTCCCTCGCCGGTACCAAAGTCAGTGTGCCGGTGCCCACGCTTCGCGCTTCTTGCCACAGACCCACGTGCCGGGCTGCCTGACTGCAGCCGTGTCTCTGTCCGCAGCGCTCCGACCACGTCTCTTTCAGCAGGCAGCGGTCTCTCCGCCAGGACAGACTACCCTCTGCCTCCGCTCCTGCCCCTAATCACCCCAGCCGGTCTCCGCACACTGCCGTCTCTCCCTGGACTCTCCGTGAGCCGTCGGGGTCTTCTCAACCCTGCTAACTCTACCCTTCTCTGCTCTCTGACTCCCCGGTGCCTCCTTCTACACCTGTCTAGCTCTGCCCTTTTTAGACCCCTTAATCTCCCACTCTGTCTTTGGACTGACTGTCCCTCTGGCTTTTTCCTACCCTCCCTGACTCTGTCCTTCTCTGTCCCCGCTCTGCCAGTGGTCGTCTAATTACCCCCTGCCTTCTTTTACCTCTCTCTGACTCTGTCCTTCTGTCCTCTTACTCTCCCCGCTCTGCCTGTGGTTCTCAACTGCCCCTCCTTCTCTGCCCTGCGCTCTTACTCTCGCCGCTCTGTCTCTGCCCTCTCACTCTCCCAGCTCTGTCTCTGGGCTGACTGCCGCTCTCCCTCCTCCTGCCACTCTCTGACTCTGCCACGCTGCTCTCTCTGCCTCCTAGGCTCTCTGTGCGCTTACTCTCGCCGCTCTGACTGCCCCTCTGTCTCTGCCCTTCTCTGCCCTCTCACTCTCCTAGCTCTGTCTCTGGTTCGACTGTCCCTCTCCCTCCTCCTACCACTCTCTGACTCTTCCCCGCAGTTCTCTCCCTATCTGCTGTCGATATCTCACTTTGTTTCGGTGACATCTTTCGCTATGCTTGGGGGCCGCTGTGGTTTCTGGTAAAGCGGCGCCGAGAACCATGAAACTGGAAGTCATGTGGGTTGGAAACTTTCCACACTGAAAGAAAAAAAGCATTGAAAATGCAATAGGCCTCGCCTTTTATTAAGTTAAAGCCATTTGCTCTGCTATATAATACCATTAGCAAAGCAAATGGCTTTAACTTAATAAAAGGCGAGGCCTATTGCATTTTCAATGCGTGTTAACTTCCCTGTGGGGTCCTGCAAGGTTCCTCTTTAAATCCAACTTTTTTTAATGCATACATCACCCCACATATTCAGTTGATCAGAGCATATAGTTTTCAGTCTGTTCATATGCTGATGATACACAGTTAGTTGTGGCCGTCTCATCTAATCCAGAAAGAGTAGCTTTATAGTTCAGTACATGCATGAGCAGTATTGCTCAGTGGATGCAACTGAACTATCTTAAGCTGAACTCCGATAAAACGGAGGTGCTAATGTTTGATGACAGCAATATCTTCTGGAGTGCTGCCTGGTGGCCATCTAACCTTGCTTTGCTACCAATTCCAGTACAAAAAGCAAAGAATCTGGGTGTCATTTTTGACGACAGATTAACCTTCGTAGAACATTCAAATCAAGTGAGCTCCTGCTTTTTCTTTATGTTGAAAACATTAAAAAAAGAGGTTACCAATTTTAGCATTAGAGCACAGGAAAGCAGAACTAATTGCCTTGGTAATATCAAAAATTGATTATTGCAACACATTTTTTGTAGGTTGCTAAGTACGTCTTCTCAATAAACTTCAGTCTCTGCAAAACGCAGCAGCAAAAGTTCTGTTAAATCTACCAAAATTCTGTTCAGTCTCCAATTCTATTAGGGAAATTTAATGGCTCCCAAACAGGGAGCGTATTCAATTCAAAGCGCTTTGTTGGGTTTACGAGGGACTACATCAAGATGGTCCTTTTTTCTTGTAGGAAAGTTTTACTGGTACACCGCCCCAGTACCTTACGATCTAGTACTGCCAGCAAAGTACACGTACCCAGAATAAGAAAAGCCCACTGGGGTGAGAGAAGATTTTCCTGCACAGCAGCAAAATGGTGGAATTTACTGCCAGAACTTCTACGAGCTCAACCAAACCTCTTGAAATTTAGGAAAGATTTAACAACCTGGCATTTTTCTTAATACCAACAGGCCTGTACTCCTTAAAAGTCTGGATTGTTTTTGTATTTGATTACTGACAATGCTTAGAGTTCTTGCCAATAGCGCCAAGATGCCTATTTTGGTATAAGCATCCTTTACAAACTCATTAACATTAACTCTATTCCCTGAAGCGTGCATTGTGCAACAACTCTTTCATTTTCCATCAGTAGTGGCTTGTGTCTGCACTGAGTGGCAGGGCAAGGGGGATTTAGGGGGGACTACCCACTACAACAAAAAACGAATACAAAAATGTACAAATAACTCAACTGCCCATCCTGCAGCATCGCTGCATCACCGCTCTTCTCCTCCTCACCAACACAGACTCAGAATCCCCTGCAGCCAATCCTGATGCTGTTCTCATTCATGAGAGCAGTGTTAGGATTGGCCTGAGCCCCCAGATTTGCTCTTCCATGGAGACTGGGAGCCTGTGACTGTTGTCTCCCACCTAGCAATGTAGATGGGCTTGGAGAGATTTTCAGTGCGCATGAAGCTTTGGCTAGCCTGAGAGGGCCGGCCAAACTGTAATGCACACTGATCACAGTGCCTGCCAGTGTCCCTCAGTGACTGCCGCCCAGCGATGGCCCGGACCCCAAGACTCACCCAGGAGAGAAAAATCAAATGATAATAAAACTGGTTTATTATCATGTATTTCTCAATTGTTGCAGCTGCTGGGGGGGGGGGGGCAATGTTCCTCTGCCATAGTGGAGGAGGCGCCACTGTTTTCCATGCATATAACGACACAGCAATGAGGTTTTTACAATTAATGTAATCGATGCAAAAGCGAGACATTTACCAGAATAACGAGACTGAGAGAATGATTGTTAATAAGTGGAACTCCCCACAATAATTTACCCCACCTGACTCAAGTACATTGCAAGCATAGGCAAAGCCAATTGGTCTCACTTTGGGATGCCATGCAGGGTCTGGAATAAGTTCCACTCCGCAGTTTTTAAGCTTGGCCTGTACAGCACGCATGCAATGTCAACTAAATCTTTTGTTAACCAAAAGAAGCTTGAGAACAGGCTTAGAGCCCCCCATTTCTTACCATTGGTTGGCTTTAATGTCACTCTAGTGTCCTTCTTTCTTTTGGGTTACTTCCGCCTGCTCGCCTCCATCTTCCTGCAGGGTCTTCAAGTGTTTGTCTCTGCCGTGTAGCATTGACCATGAACAGTTTCTTGTCTGCAGCCAGTGTCCTTCTACTGGCTGCAAGCTCCTGCAGGTACTTGAATAACAAGCATTTACAATGCAATGGTCTCGGCATTGTTAAAGTTAGAGCTATTGGCATTGCTCATAACCCCCACCACAAATCTTCAACACAACACTTAACCAGCACTCTTAACCCCATTTATTCTCCCGATGTAGGCAGCAGTAGAACAAAAGCACCAGCTGGCAGAGTTATATATTTATATGGCGCAAACTCACCCGGAAGTTATTGGAGCGCTTTACATAACCCCGTATTTACATTACACATTCAGGCACGGGAAGATTTGGAGCGCCCCGTATGAGTGCCGGCTACGTTACACATTCGGGGAAGGATGTGGACGCGACCCTCAACACAACACTTAACCAGCACTCTTAACCCCCTTTATTCTCCCGATGTAGGCAGCAGTAGAACGAAAGCACCAGCTGGCGCGCATGAGTGCCGGCTACGTTACACATTCAAGCACGGGGAAGGATGTCGACGCGACCCCAAGGGACGAACTCTGGCTTCCAGCACAAAAGTCAGCAGTGTAGCCGACGGACAAAGTAATGATATAGCGTGAACTGGCCCGAAGGTATTGGAGCGCTTTACATAGCACCGTATTTACCTTACACATTTCGGCACGGGGAGATTTGTAGCGCTTTACATGAGTGCCGGTCACGTTACACATTCAGGCACGGGGAAGGATGTGGACGCTACCCTGATTGACGAACTCCGATCTCCAGCACAAAAGTCGGCAGTCTAGCCGACGGACAAAGTAATGATATAGCGTGAACTCGCCTGGAAGGTATTGGAGTGCTTTACATAGCACCGTATTTACCTTACACATTTCGGCACGGGGAGATTTGTAGCGCTTTACATGAGTGCCGGTCACGTTACACATTCAGGCACGGGGAAGGATGTGGACGCTACCCCGAGGGACGAACTCCGGTCTCCAGCACAAAAGTCGGCAGTCTAGCCAACGGACAAAGCAATGATATAGCGTGAACTCGACCGGAAGGTGTTGGAGCGCGCCACATAGCACCGTTTTTTCATTACACATCTCGGCACGGGGAAATTATTAGCGCCTTACATGAGCGCCCGTTACGTCACCCATTCAGGCACGGGGAAGAATGTGGACGCGACCCCGAGGGACGAACTCTGGATTCCAGCACACGGCGAGGCAGAAAACAGGCACACAGGCAGCATCTGAATACAGAGAGGCTTACTCCCAGAAGAAAACAAGCACACCACTGCCTTTCTCCGAGGTGAAAGCAGAAATGCCTCGGAGAAAGGCAGCGGCGTTTTCGGATTCGGGGGCGTGTTTTTCTCGAACAACACGCCCAGAGAAAAATCGACAAAAAACACGCCCCCGAATCGCAAAGAGACGGGGCTTGTTTGGAGAGACGAACCTCTTTTCCAATGGCTGACCAGCATTTAAGAGGCCAGCCAATGGAGAAGAGGAGAGAAGAGGGGCGGGTTCAAGCCCCTCTTCTCCAAGTCATTAAATCTCACGAGCGAGACTGCGCAAGCGCAGCCTTCGCTAGCCGAGACCTAAAAATGACATGAACTTTGTAAGAGTGCATGTGTCTCCAGACTCTTCTTTCTCTCACCGTCCTTGGTTCGTCCCCCACCCTCCACCCACGCACCGTTGTGTTGCAGCTTCCTCCCTCCTCCCCTACAGCTGCCTAATGTGCTGCTGCACCCATCTTCTCCCCGCGATTCTTCCACCCTTGGTTGTGTTGCTGACCCCTACCCCATGCTCCCTCACCCCCTCCAACCCTCCCGTCCCCCAAAAAAACATTAAACAAGCCAAATAACTTGCATGTATATGAGTGCTATTTGACTTTGTTTAATGGGTTTTTTCCAGACATATTGTACAGCAGTGTGGACTGCTGTGCATTATGGCTTAAATTGGAAAATAAGCGCTGTGACATCTTCAACGCTGGCTAAGTCATAGAGCTTTTAAAAAAAAAAAGATCTTTAAGCCATGTTGTAGCAGCCCACGATGCACTACATTGGCACTTTATTTCCAGTTGGTGGTACAATTAGGAATTTATATTTCAATTTTCATGTGGCTATATAATTAACACTCAAACAAAAAATACGATTTTAATGGGAAATCGCTTTTAAAGCCTATTTCCCCCCAAAAATATTTTCTCTTATTGATAACGCGGTCGTAGGTAATCTTTTCAACAACTTCCCTTTCTTGACCAGGGCTTTAAGCCTCTCTTCGCGCTGCCTGTTGCCATAGTTACATGCCATGCAGGTCCGTTTGTCCCCTAAATCGTGAAATGTTGAATTCAACAATAGCCTCATTTTCCACTGGGTAATCTCCAGTCACTAATTAACAGAGGCCCCGTCTGAATCCGTGGACTTCATGGACGTGCTTCCTTCTCAGCACGAGATTCCAAGGGGAGATTCTTAATTATTGATGTTTTCCCTTCCAAAGAGAGAGCTTCGGGACATTTTTCATTCATGCTTGGAACAGGGCCTTGGGCACCATTTCTACTCCACTGAGGCAAAGTTTGCACTGGTGGGGAAGATGGAGGGAGTCCCCCTTTCCCATAGTGACAACACTCCCTGGAGGCAGCCCTCTCTCTCAGCACTGTGGGCTCCGAATCTTGATGAGGATGGCACATCCGGTTCTTGCTCACAGATACACTGGAGTGGGCGCGTGCACCGGGACAGGAGACAAGCCTGAAAGCACGCAAGCCAAATGAAAATGCATGTGTTAACTAAATCGCTGAGCATGTACATTCATGCACATAGGCTTTCTTACAAACAGTTCATTATGCCCCTCTGGGACGTTTTCAAATTGTATATCATGCTACAAATATGTTAATATTTGGGCCAGATGTACAAACATTAGAAATATTAATTGATACTGACTGATAGGAAATCTGATTGATAGGACATCTGTATTCCTATGTATGAATCTCATTGAGCTTCATTTAGGGATTTCTTGTGGGTCACAAACGGACCTAACTCATGACTATTTATGAGGTAGGTCGTAATTTGCTACCCATTAGAAATCACAGCAATCACAGGGATGGTGGTCCACTGAGGTCAGCAAATGTCGGAAGATGACTCTGTATATACTATACCGATGTAAGGTATAGTGTGCACAGAGTACAGTGGATCCCCAAAGGTTGGCAGAGGTAAAAGTAAATAATACCTTACTCTCTATTTGTGGTAGTGTGGACGAGCAGTATTTCTCTATCAGGGGGCAGTGTTAGGCATTTATTGTACAGTCAGGGGTAGTACGCGCTATATAAATGCAATTGCAATACAATTCGATACAATACACACTCAAATGATGTCACACACACAAAGACTGAACTCAGACCTATTTGTTTATATAAAAATATTATTTAATTTGCATTTTATTTTCTAGAAACAAGCCAGGCCTGGGACAGGTAAGTATAATAACACTTTTTAGTTACTTTCAGATTACTTTCCAAATTATTTTTCAGATTACTTTTTAAGTTACTTTTTTTACTATGCCTAGATATCACTCAGGGATAAAAGGTAAGTAAATCAGTTTTTGTATATTTGCAGTTTCTTAGAGTTTTATACAAAACAACTTCACACTTAAAACAATTTACACAAGAAAGCAGTTCAATACAAACCCATAGGAGAAAACAATGTTAACGACTTAACGGTAAGTGCTTAGGTTTGGAGTTGGAGTTGGTTTTCTGGGGTTAGAACCAGGGTTCCCCCAGGGTCGAGGATGCACTCTCAAAGCACCGTCAGTGGCACTAGGGCAGCCGGGTGCAGAGTGCTGAGGCCAATGTTATTCAATAGGGGGTATGGGGCCTCCGGTTGTTGGATGCTCATGAGCAGGCTATAGGGTTGTTGGCGCACAGATCCTGGACTTAGGTTCAGGGCAAAGGAAGATCTGAGTTAGCACACAATGTGCACTCACAGCGACACAGGGGTGGCCGGGTGCAAGGGGCTGTTTTGGCATCGGTTGTCTTGTTGTTTTCAAGAGGGATTTTCCAGTTGCAAGAAACACTACAGGCTCGTGCACGAAGATCTTCTGGAGGTGACCACCAGTTGGAGAGGTAAGTTGGGATGTCTTGGGCTGCTGGGATGCCATCAGTTGGGCCTCCCAAGTCCGTGGGGTGTCGCATACAGTGGTGTCTTTTGGTGTTGGATTATTCTTACCATCTCCGGTCGAAGTCTGGGGATCGTCCAGAAAGGGGTTGCAGGCGTCGGTTGGAGACTCAAGGTAGGTCAAGGATCACCAGATCCCAGGTCAGTAACACCGGGGAGACCTCCTCATGGTGTTGGGCCACTCAAACTCGGGCCGTTGGTGTCGGGTGTAGAGTGGTGCAGACTCACAGTTTCGGCCGGAGCCAGTCTGTGGGTGAGCAAATCCAGTGCTCACCAGAGACAAAGTCTGGTTTGGTAAAGCAGGGCGGGTCCTCCAGGTTCTTGGGGGCTGCTGGCTGTGGGACAATCCCAGATTCCGCTGTAGTCAGCCGAGTTCGGGACAGGCCGATAGGGCTGGGGCCAAGTCAGTTGGTGTCTTCCTCTTCTTCAGCACGGCTCTTCGGTCCTTCTTCTTCCTCTTTTCTTCTTGTATGAGAAGGCAAGGTTCAGGGTTGCCACTAAATACTAAATTTAGGGGCGTTACAAGTAGGTCCATATTAAAACCAATGGGTCCCTTCCTTGGGGTGGGTACCCACCCTATTATGCCTCCCTCCAGTGGGAGGGGGGCATAAGCCTCACTCTGGTTGGTTGGGTCCCCCCATCTTCAAGATGGAGGGGACTGAGAGTTGTGCTACATCTCTCCTACCCCTCCTGAGGGGTGAGTTTGGCAACTGTGGGCACACCTCTACTCCTAACTTGGTTTTCCCGCCGATTCTCCCACCCAAAGTTGGGGTCAGAAATGGTGGGGGCCGGTTGCTGGGAGAAGCAAATGGCTGGGGTAGCTCACAAAGGCAGCAAGTCTTTGAAGCTTCCCCTTTGTGGACCTAGCCCATCCTGGGGAGGAGGCTGGGCATCTCGTCCCAGGATGTGATTTCTATCAGGACCCAGAGAGCGGCTGGCACTCGACCCAGGGGTCCAGAAACATGTCTGTTGGTGGCAGCTGGGAGCATCCACTCAGCCAGGACACTAGAGTTAGGTCATTTTTCAGGGGGCATCTCTAAGATGCCGTCTGATTGCATTTTTCATTAAATCCCACACTGGCATCAGTTTGGTTTTAATGTGCTGAGAAGTTTTATATCAAACTTCTTAGTTTTCAGGAAAGCCATTATGGCATTGTGGAGTTCCTAATGACAAACTCCCAGACCATATACTCTTTATGGCATTGCTGCTATTACAATGTCTAAACAAGGACAATGTAGGGGTACAGGGCTCATGCACCTGTACCCTCACCACTGGTATAGTGCACCCAGCTAGAGGAGTGGCTTGCTTATGCCTGGGCAGTGGTTTGTAGGCATGGCACACAGGGATGTGTGCCATGTTGACTCTTCACTTTGCTCTGCACCAAAACATACAGCCTGCAATGGAAGAGTGTGTGTGTAAAGGTGCAGGGCCTCTAAGGGTGCCACAATAAGTGCTGCAGCCCTTAGAGGCCTTCCCTGGTCACAGGTCCCTTGGTACCTGTGGTACCTTTAACAAGGATCTTACATGTGGCAGAGAGTTGCCAATTGGTTTTTGCAACATTACAGTTTGGGGAAAGAACATAGGCCCTGATTACCTAGTTGGCAGGAACCCAGGGCACACTTAGTCAAAGTACATCAACATTAGGCAAAAAGTGGGGGGCAACCATGCAAAAAAACAGCCACTTTCCTACAGTAGACCACCATGTCTGTGATTGCTTTTTATTAAATCAATCTTTTTTTTAAATGCAGCCTTTTTCCTTAAAGGAAAATGGGACGTGTTTAAGAAGAAAAAAACGAAACTTTGAAGTTTTGTTTTTTAAGAGTAGACAGTTGTCCGTGGGATAATTTTTTCAAATGTAGAAAATGCAAAATGTGATTAGATGATGACCCGACCGGACCTGACGTACTAAGCCGGTAATCCATGCTTCAGCAAGAGTGTTCCGATCGTTGGTTATGTTAGCGGGGTCAGCCTCTTGCAAATAAGTTCATATCTTTGTAAAGGGAGGAATTGTGTTTATCATTACTGTCGCGTCGCTGCCTGACTGCCCGCTGCCTAACTCTAATATGGCGGCCGACAGCAGGAACCGAGCTTTGAGATTGTGGAGGACACTAAAACTCCCTGAAATACGATCACACACGTAGGGCCTTAGCAACTATAACAAGGAGGACAATGCCTAGTGCCTGTATTAATCACTCGAAGTAACCTCAAAGGAGTCACAGGAGCACAGATTTGATCTTGCTAAGCCTATACTACAAGCCCGGTGCTGCACGTGTAATGCACACAAATACCACTAACAAAATGGCAGCCATCCACGATTCATGAGATATATGAGACTCTAACTTACTAAAGGGGCACAGGGCACCTCCATAGGGAACCTCACTACATCAATCTATTACCCAGCTCCAGCCCAGCCACTTTGCAAGAATACTTCAAAGTGGACCGACATTGTTTCAGCTATCAAAAATCTATTTCTCTTACGCTAATAGGGTTCTGCCGGCGCTGATTCGACTAAGCATGGCGGATAAGGAACCCAGGGCACAATACAAAAAAATCCAAAGCTGAAACTTTTTCTGTCGGACTTGCCAATCAAAGCTGATTTTAAAATGGCCGATTGCCCCGCGCGAACCAACGAGGAAAGTCCTGCACAAATTGCTAAAGCCAGTAACCCTCCCACTGAACAACTGGCTAGGTCCCTACCATAGCCCTACAGCCCCCTGCTAAAAGGCACCAACCTCTCAGCCACGCTGCCCCAATCCAAAGGAATACCAGGTCATGGCTCCTGGTGCCTGATCCCAAAATGGCGCCATTATCGTCCTCTCACCGGCTGAACCCCCGTGCAGTAAATGGGAAAGATCTAACCATTAGATCCCCGATCCCTCAGGATAATGCAACAGCCCCCTGTAAGTGAAACTGCTTCACACCCGAGCCGCCTCAGCAATCGGAAGTCAGCGATCTCGGGGCTTGGTGTCTGACCCCAATATGGCCGCACAAACCTACACCTTCATGATTGCCATGCAAAGTCTGTATCTGCCCATTGCCTGACCCTTGATACCTCGCCATTCAATGGCCTCCTAGGAGTCACCCTCACCCTTATGCTCTGGAGAGTCAACGACCAGCCCTAAAGCAATAGCACGAATCTCTCTACTACTTGCACTTTACCCTCAAAGGATGGCTCTGGAAACTCTAGCCCACACTTCCTTATAGGGTGCATACCCCCGTCCCACCTAGTCACTATGCCATCCACCACGTCAGCCTACTCCAACCCCGCCTCTGCCAACCACTTAAAACAGCATGACTAGAACTCCTTCTTGATCAGTTTCCCCCCTAACCTCTCCCCCAAAGCAAAAAAAAACTTAAAACAAAAACTGATCAGAAAACATCCTTAATCACTATTCGCGGACATCTATCACTACGCCTCCAAAGGACAAGTAAAAATGGATCTCATCTTCCACACTGTAAGACCCAAAATATGGAACTCCATCCTCAGATCGCAACTCAATATCTCCAAAATGACTAACACTTCCCATAGCTGCAAAGTGACATTCTCAGCCTCTAACCACACTAGGGGAAATGGGAACACCACTGAGACTATCTACTCCAATGGCACAGTCCTGATACAAGCCAACAATGACAATCTAGAATCCTTTGACACCCTCTTCCCATCCCTTCGGACTTCCACCTCCCACGCACCCCTCCCCTGCCCGCCCATCCTCCTCTCCCTGAAGAACCCGACCCACCAACAGAAATCACCCATCATTCCGGTGCACCCTAGTAATAACACCTGCCTCCCGCCGCGAGACACCACCCCCAAAACTACCAGAAAGAACAAGACCCCTCTACCCCCCTCCGTCCCCGCCCTCCATCCCTCCCAACTCACTTCGAACGACTTCAACACACAGTATGTGACTACCAACCCCCTCATCAAACCCACAGGCAATTTAACACCGATGCCCCAACATGGCCCCTGCCTCCCCACACCCCCGGCCCCACCTAGATCCCACACGGACAGCTCACTCACAAAAGGGCAACTTAACAACGTTAGGCTCTCCCCCCAGGTTTAACTTACCCGCCCAGAACACCCACACCGACATAGAGACTGGGCAGCGGCTCACTCTGCTTGAAAGCCAGATAACAACCATAATCCAGGGTCTTAGTGAAATCCTTGCCAACCTCGCCACACCCCTAAAGCCCCACCGTTTCCCTTCCTTCCCCTCTCTCAACAGAGGCTTTCCAAGGCTCCCCACCCGAAAGGGATCTCTACCCCCCTCTCTAATCAAACACAGAGACCAAAAAGAACTAGAGATGAAATGTATGCGAGTGAAGGGGCAGCTCTCGCTTCCTTGAACGACAATTCTATTACTGCCACCCTCCAATCCAAAATACAGGTGATCACCGGACTGGGAAAAGAACAGGCCCCTCCGAAATCCCCTAGTCCCCCGACCACACGCACTATCATCCCCACGGTCCCCCAAATGAAAAAACCCACAACAGAGACATCCCCCACAAACTGCATGCTCATAAACTCCAGATCAGCCACCAAGCATGCCACAGATCTAGCGGAATCCATCCTCAACCATGACATAGACCTAGCATTCATCACCGAGACATGGCTAAATGACTCCTCATTTCTAATCATGGATACTCTTGTCCCCCCTGGCTTTGTAATCACCAACAAAGATATAAAATATCAAAGTGATGGAGGCATAGCAATCATCCACAAAAACAATATTTCCGTGACGGAAATAGACTCCTTCAACTACAACACCTTTGAGTGCCTAACCGCCAACATCAACACTAGCAACAACAAAACACTTATCTACCACCTTATTTACCACCCCCCAGGGCAACACCACCACATTCACTGAACACCTGTCTGACCTGATTGCCCACTGCTCTCACCGAGACACGAACAACCTTATTCTGGGCGACCTCAATCTACACTGGAATGAAGAAAACAACCTGTTAATCCAGAACCTGAAGGAGCTGCTTCACAACAACAACCTTACCCAACACAGCTTAGAGGAAACCCACAACAAAGGAGCAATCCTAGACGCCATTATCGCCCAGCACGACACTGTCACGATAGACCGCACCCTGCCCGTGGACTGGTCCAACCACCACTTAATCCTTTTCCACCTCACTCAGCCGATCACACTTAAACTCCCCACCCAAGACCCTCCAAAATGGACTAGAATCTTCACTCAGATTAACATGACTGACCTAGAGGGAAGGGTTAACTCTCTCCTCACTGCCTCCACGGATGATCGATCCACAACAGTACTTACCTCCTACTACAACACAAACATGTCATCCATTATAGATCAAGTAGCCCCCTTGAAACTTAAAAGAAAACAGGAACATCCCATTCTCGGTTAAACACGGACATTAACAACGAAAGAAGACAACTAAGAGCTACAGAAAGACTATGGAGGAGCAATCCCTCCTCAAGCCTACTCGAACAACTCAAAGCAGCCCGAAGGAAATACAAAAAACACATTGGCAGCGAAAAATCCACCTTCTTCTGCGCCGCCCTGGACAACGCAAAGAACAAGCCCAACGAACTGTTCAAAATCATCAGGCAACAAACCTCCAAGCCCCCGGAATCCTCACTACAGGCCTCCGAGGACTTGTGTGCAATCTTTGCCAACTTCTTCGAAGAAAAAATCACCAAGATTGAGCTCTCACTGGACATCAACGTCAACCCCGTCTGCAAAAGCCTGCCCCCAGTGACAGTAGATAGCACGTTCAAGCACCCCACAAAAACCTGGAAGTATTTCAACCCCATCCCGGAAACCGAGATCCTCAAACTGATCTCCACCTCCAAACCAGCCTCTCACGTCCTCGACCCGATACCCACCCAACTGACCAAAAAACTGAAACTCTTCATAGCCCCGTTCTGGTGCAAGATCATAAACAGCTCCCTGAGAACCGGCATCATACCAGAAGGCCTCAAAGTTGGCCAAGTCACAGCACTGCCAAAAACAGGCCTTGACTCCAAGGAACTGAATAACTTCAGACCCATCTCCAATCTCCCCCTCCTATCCAAAATCCTTGAAAAATGCGTCCTCCAACAACTGACTCAGCTCATGGATAGCATCAACCTTCTTGACCCCCACCAATCGGGTTTCAGAAAAGGCTATAGCACCGAGACCGCGATCCTTAACTTCACAGACAACATCCACAATACCCTCGATACCGACCAATGTTGCCTCCTCATTCTTCTAGACCTATCAGCAGCCTTTGACATGGTTGATCACCAACTTCTCATCAAGGCTTTGCAAGAAAGGGTAGGTGCTGATGAGGTGGTCCTATGCTGGTTCTCCTCCTTCTTACACAGCCGCTCACAAAGGATACAAATAAAAAACTTTACCTTCGACCTACACAGCGTCAACAGGGGCGTCACCCAAGGTTCAGTGCTCTCACCTCAACTGTTCAACATATACTTGGAACCCCTAACCACCCGACTCAAAAATCCTAACATCCCTTTCCACCTCTATGCAGATGACACCCAGATCTATCTAGAAACCTCCTCCATAGATGACATTCACAGACTAAATGTCACTCTAAAAGAAATCCAACATTGGCTGTCGCTTAACCACTTAAAACTCAAACAAGATAAAACCGAAACCCTCCTCATCTCCAACAAAGAAGAGAACCCTCACATTTCAGAATGGCTAAAAGCTTTGGATGCTCTTAACAGCAATCACACTCTGACCCACTCCGTAAAATCATTAGGAATCACCCTTCACTCAAAACTCGACATGGCCAAACACATCAAAAACTCCGCAAAGAGTGCCTTCGTCAACCTGAAGCTAAAACTATTCATCCCAACCAATGACCTCAAACAAGCCACCCACTCACTGGTGCTATCCTGACTCGACTATGGGAATGCCACCCTCACTAGTACAACACAATCTCACCTAGCTCCCCTCAACGCAGCAGCTAGAATGGTCACTGGAATCAGGAAATACTATCACATTTCACCAGCACTCAGAGAACTAAAATGGCTCCCAGTCGAATTGCGTGCCAGTTTCAGAACTGCCTGCCTCACACACAAAGCCCTGCACACAGGAAAACCTGAGTATTTTGCTGCTAAACTCAAGAGGGTTGGTCAGACAAGGAACCTCAGGAGCTCCAGCACCCTACTACTTACCGCTATGAAAACACGCAAACAAAAAACTGCAGCACGGTCCTTTGCCAGAAACGCGCCTAAAATCTAGAACGCCATCCCAGTCGGTATCAGGACTATCTCGTCCTTCACAAAATTAAAAAAACACCTAAATAAAGTCCTTTTCCTCAACTGCTCTCTCCCGAATGGATAGCCGCCATCTAAAAGCAAATTCCTGCTCGTCGTCTCTCCCAGACATTGTAGCTCTAAGACTTACCTCTTCCCTGCTATTTGACCCCTAACTGCTCCTCCCCCTCCTAAGTGGTTCAACCCCAAGACAACGTGCACTCTATGAGGTTATCTCAAGACTCACGTACTACCTCAGTGCTGCTCAGCACATTTGGACTTCTGAACCTATATGTAGAATACTGCTTTATTGTATGAATCTTGCTCAAAAACTGTTGTGAAGCGCTCCGATACCCTCGGGTCAGGCTAGCGCTATATAAAACTCCTTAATTATAATAATAATAATAATAATGATCACTTGTTACAGAAGCGCATTTGCAATTCGGTGTATGGAAGAGGCATGTTTAGGGCTTCCCTTCCAAATACCGAATCAGTATGGTATGTATTAATGTTCTGCAAATCTGAAATCGGTGCACAAATCCAAGAAGCTAAACTGGAAAGCTCCCATTCATTCACTGCTCATTGACGCACTGATTATGCACATAATAAAATAATAAAATGCATTAAAAAACAGTAAAGTGGAGTTTGGGATTGGGAGATCTCCACACCAGCATGATGGGAGAGGGCAGGGAAGAGAGTCAGTGGTGGGAGATGAGACAAGGAAGAGATCGGGGAAAGTAAAGTCCTTCCAGAGACAAAACTAACATAGGGACATGGGGGGGACAGAGTCAAGGGAGAATACACACCAATGGACCACTCAGAGTCAAAGAAAAAAATTGATCTTGAATGCAAGCAAGTTCAGGAGACGGCTACAGCATAGTCAATCAAAGCAAGAGTAAAAGAGGTTTACACGGGACTTTAAGTGGGCTGAGTGCCTCCAGGTCTTAGACTGGGTAGTAATGAAATAGGACCTTAAAAAGGGTCCATATTGGGCTTTATATTCATGTCCTTACATTTGTCCAGCAAACAACACAAATCGATTTCATTGAATATAAAAAACGATAAGGTAATCCATGCCAGTGATTTAATTCCTGTTTATATACCTCATATGTTTCCTAATCTTTCTTCCATTCCCTTATAATGATTGCTAATTTCATGATGGTGTATTACTGTATTTCTTTTCGTGCAGCATATTACTCTTGAATAGACTATACTTTAAACTTAGGGCCACATGTATCAACATTAGTTATAGCGATTACCTAATTGCGATTTTCAGCGAATTGCAATTAGGAATCGCTATTGGTAATGTATGAAACTCCAAGAATTTCATTTAGAGATTCCTAGGGAGTTCGCAAATCGACTTACCTCATTAATACTAATGAGGTAGGTCGCAATTCCCAGCCCCCTAAGAATTGCTAAAATGAGGGGGATGGTGGCCTGCTAGGATCAGCAGACCACCATGTCCGTGATTGCTTTTTAGTAAAGCAATATTTTTTTGTAAATGCAAATGTTTAAATGAAAGCAATGAAAAGTTTCCTCAAAAACTTTTAAGAGCTGTTAGTGGTCCGGGACGGGGACCAGGACCACGGCCTGCTGTTTAAAAACGTTTTCGTCACCACTCTCAAAGGAGAAGGGGTCCCTTGGGGACCCCTTCCCATTCGTGAATGGGTTACCATCAACTTGAAGTTGGTGATAAAATGCGAATGTATTGCGACGCATTCACGGTCACAAAACTTTCATACATACTGCTGCGATTCGGTATTTGGAAGGGACGCCATAAACAGACTGCTTCCAAATACTGAATCGCAAACCTATTTTGAGATTCAGTAACAGGTTACTGAATCACATAATAGGGATTGATGCTTAGGAAAAGCCTTTTTGCATTCAAATCGGCCTGTTTACGAACGCAAAATAGGTTCATATATGTGGCCCTTTGTCCCTCTGGGTGATTATAATGGGCCTCGATTGAGAAATCTGGAGTTGAGTCTAAAATCCTGTTTCTCACAGCTTCTCAGTGCCTGTCAGTAGTTGAGAAAGTTGTTCATGCAATCATTGGCCTCTCTGCAGAGTGCACAGAGCAGTGGGAATGTTTTCCGGTTTGCATTTGTGAGTCTCTGGAAATGGGCGTGAAGGAGGTACACATTATCAAAATATTGACAGGGAGAAAGTAAAAAAATGGAGTGCTTCAGATGAGAGGGTGCATTTTACGTTTGGAGGTGGTGAAGTGAAGGAGATGCGAGGAAGTGTGTTCAGGAGAGAGTTAAAAGATGATGGTGGAAGAGGAAGCGATGAGGTGTAAAATATGAAAATGCTGGTTTTGTGGAGAGAAAAGCATGTGCATGAAATAATGGGAGTGACAGATACTCTGAAGACCACTACTCCTTACATAGACCTCCATATTGTTTAATTCACAGTCCCATAATTTTGGAACAAAACATTTCCATTATTAATTGTTTACAATGAAATCATTGTTGTTATCCATTGAACTTAAACACCGAACAACCACTGACAAGGCCAATAGTCTTAGGGGCATATTCACAAGAAACTATCGCTGAACTAACGTCACTTTATCACAGCCAAAGTCGTGATAAAAATACCTCCCCATTCACAAGCCTGTGTAAACAGCCCACAGCACCAGTTTACCCGCGATGGCAGCCGCAAAAAACATCGCCACAGAGGCCCACCGCAACTGTCGCTAATGAGGTGCATAGTGGGCCTTCCCGTGCCAAAAGCCGCACCAACATCACACCTCAACATTCCCAACGACCAGACAGAACTGCAATAAAAACACAAAACAGGCGATAAGGCGCGTTATCTACACCTGCTCTGACCTGGTGTAAAGTCGGACGGCAGCCTGCACCACAAAAGGGAGACCAGCCCAGGGCCACATCGGAAGGGCAACAGATGCCATGGAGCCACCCATCATGCGGCCGGGACAACCAAGAGGGGCGCAACGCCCGCCCACACCACCCCAGGACCACAACCCACACCGGCCCCCCCCCCGACCACCCCAGACGCAGTGCAGACAAAGACAGCGGACCCCCAGAAAGCGTACCAGCCTCACAGACCCAACCCCTGACAATGTCACCATCCACCACAGGCTGAAAGGGACAACCATCCCACGCATCCTGACCATCATTGCCCAACGGGCCTACGGCACCAACACAGCGGACAACCAACATCCCACCCCACACCAGGCTGCTGGCTTGGCTGCCCCTGTTGGCCCCTGGCACCCCCCAACCTACACCCGCCAGAGTCGGAGGAGTCTCACTGCCAGCCACCTCCAAGTTCCTCACACCTGTCCTGGACATCACCATCACCCTGGTACCCCAGTCCCCATACGTCCAAAACAATGCGCAGGTCACGCTGGAGACCAAGCAAGGATCATATGCCATGCCATAGGAGGACGCACGCACCTGTTGGGGGCAATCCACAGCACACATGTCCCACCGGTGCCCCCTGGTGACACAGCACACAATCACCGCAACAGAAAGCACACGTCCCACCCCAATGTGCAGGCAACAACAGAACACTGTGGAACCTCCAACAATGTCGCCCTCAAATACACAGCCAGTGTGCATGATACCTGTCCATCACCAACCAGCGTACCCAGAATGGCAATAAAGGAAATGTACAGCCCCTTGGCAAGTTCCAAATGAACACCCCACTCACCTCAGCTCCACAACCATGCAAATCACAACTCTGGCAATGCACACATCACAAAATCACAACAAACATGCAAAACAACATGCCCACCCACCAGACACGACATAACAACTCACATAGGTTACCTGGTCAAGCCGTGAACATGAGCTGTCAACGGCATGGCACCTCATCCACACAACAGCCGAATGTGGGGAGAGGTGGCAAACAGGCATATGGGAAGGATGCAGTAGTACAATGATTGGGAAAGTACACATTGCCAAAAGTGGCGGAGATATGCTGGACAGACCGCAGTATGCAGCACACACCCATATCCATGGCGATGTACACCTCTGGTGTATGGAGTGTAGTGGACAGTGGACGCAACCATGTCACCACAGCCAATGGGGGACCTTGCGGAAATCTTGCCTGTTACGCCCCACCTCAAGCGTGATCGGAGTGGGATGGCCCGGAGTACACCATGCCAGCGTAGGGGTGTGAATAATAAGCACATAGCCCTGGGTGTGGTCATCTTCCGGAAAGCCTAACATCTCTGCCAGGGCAACGCCTTTCACCCCACCACGAGGCTGATGCCATCCTCTAGAGCGGAGTTGCCTGTGACGCTGTGTGCCTGCCGGACCACCCCTGAGCAGCCAGGCCTCACTGATCACCTGCCGACACCAGCGTGTGTAAAGGAGGGCCCACCACGTTCCGGCACAAGCTCCAGGCCGGAGTCCCGTGACCTTGGCGGACTCCTCAGACCATCACAACCTCCACGACACGGGCCCGCTTTAGTCCTTTTTCGTTGACGTACTCTACTGCCGCCCCAGGCCTACTCCTTGGCCCAGTAGGTCCCATGTGTGAAGCTGTGTCCTGAGTCATGAATGGCAGTGACCCCAAATCCGGGCCACCGGCAATAGCACCAGACTCCCTTCGATCAGTGAGGCATAGTTCCATATAGGCTACTTTCGACATGTGGTGCCACTGACCCTGTTCAAAGCCAGCCAGCGACACGTGGTGCCACTAACCCTGTTCAACACCAGCCGGTGACACGTAGTGCCATTAACCCTGTTCAACGCCAGCTGGTGAAATGTGGATGAAGGACCAGGACTACCCTACGGACCAGTAGGTCCCACATCCCGTACTGGGGCGCAAATCACGAATGGCAGTGTCCACATCAGTGGTCGTACGGAGAGGAGTAAGAGGAAGATGCAGCTCAGTCCGGATGAAACCCGGGTCACATACACGGAGGTGTCCGAACATGTGGTGCCACGGAACCTGAACTACGCAGACCGGTGGGGCCATCCAACCTATGCCGGCGACACTCGGTGAATGGCCCGTGCTAACCGCTGCCTCAGGCCTACACCACGGTCAGGTAGGTCACACATCTGGAACTGAGTCTTGATTACACCATGGCAGTGAACACCATTTAAGGCATAGGACAAGTCACTATACCCCCTTCGATGTGGTGCCAACAAGTCTGTGCATGGCATCACAACCACACGTGTCTGTGGGCCTACGCGGACTACTGCCCTCGACCTACGCTACGCACAAGTGGGTCACAGATTTGGAACTGAGCATTGGTTATTCAAAAGGCAAAGTACATGTCATCACACGCACGGAGAGGCGTAAGAGGATGACGCGTTGCAGTCCGAAGGGAACAAGATCATCGCTATGGAGGTGATCGAACACTACCGACAACTGCCCTTGTGTCACTAACTCTGTGCTTCGCCAGCCAACGACACGTGGCTGTGGGCCGCTGCTGACCACTGCCTATGGCCTACACTGCGGTCCAGTAGGTCACAGACTCATCATTTTGCAATGGCTGAGTTCATATCAGCGTACCGGTATCATCGGAGACAGCATCCCATCTCATCCCCGGTGACACTAAGTCTGTTCCCCGACAATCATGGACAATCTCTGGTCAAACTTTGGTGGCGTCTGAGTCTATGGACTAGGGGGCAGTTTTCATCCTCATGTAGCTGATACCGAATTGGTGGTGGCAACGAAGCTGTCGTATTCCACTCCTCCATTTGCTGCTTCTGGATAAAATCAAACCTTTCGGCGTCATGCCCAGGAGGACACCTTCCACTGTCCCCCGATACCCTCCGCAACATACACCTCGGACATTGATGGTGACCCGCTCAGGTTGCATGGCCCATCTGACTGCACCGCAAGTCACCGTCCCATGGCTGGGTGCCTGTGCCGGCCGCTGTGCATCCGGGGTCACTAACTCTGTGCTGTTCAGGTCAGGGACCCCTTCTTCTGAGATATTGGATTGCCCCTGAAGCGTTGGCCTTGGGGTCATCAACGCCATGCGTCTGTGGCCCTGCGCTGTGCGCAGCCTTTGGCCTCAACTGCAGGCCACTAAGGCATACACATAGATTCGGGTCCTGACCGGCCCGGACGTCGCATCACCGCAGGAGGCACACGCCACCACCGCAAGGACCACCTCCAAACGCCATCTGCCAGAGTTGCTCAGACCTGTCGTGGATGCCATCATCGGCCTGATACCCTGCTCAGCACTCCAGGTGCCAGTGACTCAGTGCACCGCAAGCCATTGTCCGCTAGTGATTGAGTTTTGTGCTCTGTAGATGTTGCGCAGCTATGTCACCTCATGCAGTGTGGAAGACCTGGGAATATGATGGGGAAGATGTGTCAAGTGTGCGTATGGGAGATGGCGAAGACAATGGGAGGGCAGGAGGCAACATCCCCAAGGCAGGAATGCAGACTGCAGGTGGTAGTTGAGCCACACACCCGGAACCATTACTGGGTATTGCGCTGTGGACTGCGGACCCAACAGTCACCTCAGGCAGTGTGGGAGACCTGGGACATTGATGAGGAAGTTGATGCAGGTGTAACACACCCCACTGCATCTGCATCAGGACTAACCCGAAGGGGCACAATCCTAGCAATTCCTTCACATAAGCGCGCTCATCTCTAGTGCCCCTACCTCAGTGCACTGCAACTCATGGAAACTCCTGACTGAATATTGGGAGACCTCTGTCCTTACTCCGGATCCCACCATGTTGCTGTGAAGTTGACTCTGTTATGCATGTGTTTTCTGTTTCCGTTGCACTGGTGTCCAATGTTCAAGTTGTTGCCAGCACCAAGCATTCCGTGCGGACTGGATTACACTCACCCCACACACATCCAGCACAGGCGTCACTGTACATGTGACCCTGCCAATAAAGGGGCCGGGCGCACATGCCTGTAGCCAGTTCAACATGATATCTACGTGTGTCCCTGTGGTCTTGTTGTATGCATGAGGGCCCTGGGCCCTAGGACATTAATCTGTGCTGTGTACATCAGATGCAGACATGTCACCGCAGGCAGTGGGTTGGAGCTTAGAGGTGTAGCTTTGTCGTCACCCACTCAATTCGTAAGGGGAGTGGCCAGGGCCATCCTACGCAGAGCCAACATGGGTGTGTGACTGGAATTTGAACGCCCCTGCCCGTGGTTCTGTACTGTGAATGTGCAACTGCATGTGTCTCTATGGCAGTGTGGGTGTCCTTAGCGGGGTGTTGGTAGCCCCTGAAGGGTGATAGACACCTACATATATGTCCTGGTTCGCATTCCATGGGTTCGGCCCCCACCCACACCTGTTGGGCCACCTCCTTTCTGGCATGCAGGAACATGGCATTGGGGTGCAATATGTGGGTGGGTGCAATGTCGTGGTCCAGCTGTGCTTGCGGGTGCTTCCTCCTGTGTGGTCTGTTGCAGGCTCGGTGTTCTCCTCTGAGTAGCTTGGCTGTACGGGTCATGGTGGGGGGTTGCGTGGGATATCCATGTGCTGTTGTAGGGCATCGGTGTCGATGGTGTGGTGGTCCTCTCCGGCATCACTGATGTGTTGTATTCTGTGCTCTGCTGAAGGTGTTGTGTGCCCCTCTGCGATGTGAATGGGAGGTGCGTATTGACTTTGCGTTGACATGTATGTTGAAGCTTTGTGCAGGTTTGCATGCAGACTGTATGGCAATATACATTGTGACTGTTTGGGGTGTGCTGGATTCTTCTGCGGGACAGTGTACATTTGGTCTACGTGACGGATGTGATGTCGTACACGTACATTTCCATTTCACAGTTTCCGGCTCAATCAGATGTAGTAAGCATGTTTCTGTGCATGTGTGGAGCCAGTTGTGTCCTCTGTTCTGCAGTGTGGACTATGCACGTTGTTCCTCGTGGTGTGCTGTTTGTGCTATGTATGTGTGCTGTAGTGTGCCAAGGGGATAGGGCCCATGGAACTGGGTGATTGTGGGTGTGTAGCGTGCTACACCTCGTTGTGCATGTATGCCATTGTGCCCACTCCCCCGTCTCCCCAGTCCCTGTTCGTTACACTCCCTGTTGATGTTGTGTCAGGTCCTCTCGAGCTGTGTCCATACTCCCTACTCCTTGGACCGTCTCCTCACTGATGACTGTGGCCTGGGTTTGCTTCAGCTCCGCAGGTGGCGCTGGACTGCCACCTCCTGTCGCCGTTGCTGCCTTCCTGTTGACAGCGGGTTTGTGCCTGGTTTAGGTAATCACGTCATGCCGGCGCCTATTGGTCTCCTGGATTGGCCTCCTCGGCACTCCGACTGCAATCCAGGTGGTCTGCTAGTGGGTCAGTTGCTGGTAGTGTTCTGTCACCTCCGTGACGCTGGTCTTGTTTTCCTGCGGTCTGCACCCCGTCTTCCTCTCCCTCTTCTCCTTGGCCTTCCCCAACCCCGTTGTTCCTTGCTGGTAGTCTGTGGGGGTTATGGGGTTCGAGTTGGCCCCTGCGCTGTGTCAGGGTGAATCTATGTTGCTACGCGCTTTGGATTGTTTTGGGTGTGTTTTTTATGGTGCCTTGTTCCGCCAGATGTGTCGGATTTGCAGGCCTGTGGCATTTTTTCGATACTGTTTGTGCCGCGGTTGGCCTCAACGCATTTATTTTGCGTTCGCATATCGCATTTATGCGGTAAGGGGATGATTTTTACACGGAGATTTGGCAGGTTATCTGATGACTATCGCAGGCGACCGCCGTGTTGTGAATCCACGTTGGCACAGGGTTATTTTCCCGCGATAGTCTGCGATATTGAAAGTTGTGTTACGCTACTCTTGCGGTAGTTATCACATGTTCTTGTGAATATACCCCTTAATTTCTGTTAGGTGTATGTTGACTGTTGCATTACATATCTGGATGAAATAACATAAGGCTCAGAGAGGCACCAAAATACAGGTCATGTGGCATACTGTGAAATGTCTTGCCCTAAAAGTGCCAAGCATCGGACAATCACCCACATAACCAAATAGTGTACTCGCGTCAGAGCTGATTCTTCTCTGAGTGTCCCCACAGTAACACTTTCCCTAAGTCAAACTATAGGATTGCTGTTGAAGTGCAGATGTTAGTGCCCCTGATTTGGAGCCCTGGACAGGTGTGGGAGCTTTACAATGCATACCAGTACCATTAGAAGAACCCTGTAACTCAACCCAGTTACTATGTTTCAATATTAAGTTTTGTTGAATTATTATAGTACTTCATTTTCTTTTACAAGAAAAACACCTGGCAAAATGCAGCCTCTGTTTCATTTTGGATGCAAGGCTGCAATTTACGCTAAGAAAATAGAGCTAAATGCAGGGTTACTCTCTTTGTGTAATCGCGTCATTTTGAGTCATTTTACTATAATTTCGCATAATTACACTACAGCAAAACATGTCAGTTATGCCCACTCCTAGTACTTAGTCCACTTCTCTGTGGCAACAGCTCCATCAAAAAAACCACAGACTGAACTATCCATTAACTAGTATATCAACGATATTGACTTCAGAGAATGAAAAGACAGTCACAGGATTAAACTCACTCTCTCTTTTCTTGAACCCAGATGAGGCAGGACCTAAGGTGCTTCGGATGTGCCACTTAATTAGATACATTGTTGTATGTGTGACCACTATTTAAAAGTCCATGCACCACTATTGGAACATGCTCAGGATACATCAGAGCAGTGTTATCCTAAGGATTTAGGGGGCATCCGGCAGAACATATGGTAGGAACCCATGTACAGAACCAATTTGAATTTTATTACACATTTCCTGCTAATTCAAGCCTGAATGATGCCAAATAGTACGAAATTATATGTTCAAATTTAACTGGGTCAGACACTGTTAGACCTGGCACCTTGGCGTGGGTCTCCCTTCCATTTATTTTGCTGTTGCCTCATGTGTTTTTGCTGGTTATAAGTGTTTTGGGCACTGTGCCACTGCTGTCCAGTGCCAAAGTGCAAGTGCTCCCTATGGATTAGTGATTCCATGATTGGCTGGTTTGGTTTACTTGTCAGACCCTAGTACAGTGCATGGAGTGTTCCCAGGGCTTATATACCAAATGCTGCTGGTTGGCTTGCAGCACTGGTTGTGCCACCCACAGAAGCAGCCTTTAAAAGTGTATCTCAGGTCTGCCAACCAGAGACCCTCAAATCTAACATTTGTGGTCAGCGGTGAGGATTTGGACTTGCATTTGTGACTCATATACAGTGATTGGTGAACACTACTAGTGACTGCAGACCCAACGCAACCACATACTATTTGGTAGATTGTTTTTCCTGGAATTGTCTATTTTTGCAAAGAACTGCCAAGTTTAACCATCATGGAGAGAGCAGCATCCATAGCATCTGTTGATTATGAGTGGGAAGAGGAGAAACTGGAATGCTACAATGTAAAACAGCTAAAGCACTTCTGCAGGAAATTTAAAGTTGCAATGACCGGTCTCTCCTAGAAGGATGAGTTCCAAAAGGCGCTGAGGGCCTGGGTTGCAGCAAGGAGTACCCCTGAGAATGAGGAAGGGGTTGAGAATGCAGAGGAGCAGCTGGGTGGGCCATTGGGTCTAGGGGGGAGGAGAGCAACCTCCCCAGCAGGTAGCAGTGTTTCTGCCAAAGGCCTGTCCCCAGAGGAGCTGGAGGATAGGGAGAGGAATACGATGCATGAGGTGGAGCTAGCCAAAATGAATGGGCAGTTAGAAAATAGTTAATGGGTCTGAATACGCGCTACTACCTTGTTGTGGTGATGATTAATCCGTTTCTGCTTTTTTAACTTTATATGCGTGCTCCTGGGGCGGCGTTTTCATTCACAAACGTCATTCATACTCTTAGTTGTTGCACTTCATTCCTAGATGTGTCCCCCTGGGCACAGCGTTAGACAACTTGATGTTTTAAAGTATTTCTAGCGACTCAACTTGGTTGTATTGCAATTCATGTATTTATTCATACATTATGCATTTTTCGTCAAGTATTAATTTTGTAAATATGTCACATGGACTTTCTTTATCCGATGCATTTCGGGTATAGGTAACCTTCGTCAGGGATTGGTCCTATGATGAAGAATATGAGTATCATGAACCACTGTGCACAATGGTATTATTAATCTTATTGGTTCTTTTTAAATCAAAACAGGTATAATCTAATGTGAGTAAGAATATTACATGGTGTATCTGTTGTTGTTATTAAGAGGTGAATTTAGACACCATCACTAAATGATTGGTTTTATCTTGTGCTGGTTTGGTTAATAGTTCATTTCTGTTTTTTGATTGGCATCGGTTAAGTGCTTCGTCTTGTAGTTTCGGTGGGTATCCTCTTTGTAAAAAACGTTCCATGGTTTCTTGCAAGCGTATTTTGGTGGTTTGTGGGGTAGATACTATGCGTTTTATTCGCAACATTTGTGAGTAAGGTAAATGCTGCTTCAACGGCTCTTGGTGAAAATTTGAGTAATGCAGTGTGTTATTTCGGTCAGTAGGCTTCCTATATAGATCTGTTTCAAATTTGAAATCAATAAGTGATACTTGAACATCCAAGAAGTTGATATGTTCTCGTTGTATGTCGTGTGTGAATTGTATACGTTCGTTGATTTGGTTGAGGTTTTGTATTGCTGCGGTTAGTGTAGATAGTTGTCCATTCCAAACAACGAATATATCGTCGATTTAACGTACAAATAGTTTGCTATGGTTTTTCAATGGATCCTTCGTGAGTATGTGTTCTTGTTCAAAATTGTCCATGAACCAAACCAGCACAAGATAAAACCAATCATTTAGTGATGGTGTCTAAATTCTCCACTGCCAGCCAAGACATGAAACGCATAATCAAACGTCATTGGCCAATGCTAATCATGGAACCAGATTTTAAAGATCTGTTCAAAGAATTACCCACCTTTGCATTCACGAGGAACAAAAATCTGGGAGAGAGACTTAGACAAACCCATAAAGCTGATATAAACATTTACAAAGGAACGATGGCATGTCACAATTGCAATAACTGCAACAATATCATACCAGGTACAACCATTACACATCCTAAAAAAGGAAACACCATAAAACTTAAAGTTGCAGCCACCTGCGATACTACTAACGCAGTGTATCTGCTAAAATGCCCTTGTGGCAAGATTTACGTCGGAAAGACTGAAAGAAAGATAAAGTTAAGAATCAATGAACACAAATCCAACATCCGCACCAAACAGTTCAAATCAACAGTGGCTCAACATTTCCATGAAAACCAACATAACATCTGTCAAGTCAGATTCCTGATCCTCGAAGCGGTACAAAAAAAGGACGCGACAATAAAAAATTCTTATTACAGAGAGAAAATTTCTGGATCAAAAAATTGGACAGCGTATATCCGCATGGGATAAATGAACGCATCGAATTCGCTTGTTATCTTTGAACTGGTTATATATGTTTGACAATTTCCCCATAGCTTGTTTACAATGTCCATTTTATTTAAAATTTATTTTTCCTATAGTTTCTTTACAGCAGCTAACTTTTACACCAATTCATCTCTTCTTCATATTCCTTCTTTAACTCATTATCTTCAACATTTATGCACCATTCACTCACTATTCAAATGCAATATACACACTCTAAGATGGCCGCCAATGATATTGGTTCATAGTCTTTTCACTATGTTATTCACATAGATGACGTATAAACATAAGATGGCCACCAAACCCAACTCAACCATACCGGCAAGTAACATTTACTCTATCGGACTTCATGACGGATTAACTCACACAAGGTATGTAACTCAACAAACTCAATTTTAATTCAACGTTGAGCATTGCATGGGCGTAAATCAATTCGCTTGAAAACTGCACAGCGCGATAACCTCCGTAATGAAACGATCTGAAGTTTTATGAACCTTTGCGCACAACCCGGGTTAAAATCACCCCGTTCGTAAACTACATAGTGTGATAACCACATCCACCGCTATTAACCCTACCGCTGCATTTTTTAATAGCAAATGACATTAACCGTGACTATAAATGCACATAATCTCACATCTTTTATCACCATTTGAAACTCGTTATCTCCCTAACAAAACGCGCAATGTCACTAAACACTTTATTTGTCATTTTCACACACCCGCAGAAAATAGCATCGGCACTATATTTTTCATCTTTTTTAACCTTCTCACCACGTTTTAACTTTATTGAGATGACATTCCTCACTATATATTTAGCTTTTCAACCGGAGCACCTTTTCTCGCGAAAACCGTATCAACAACACGGAGGACTAACACGCGTTCTTCTTTTACTTGCTGTAATCGATGACTTCAATCACCTCTTAATAACAACAACAGATACACCATGTAATATTCTTACTCACATTAGATTATACCTATTTTGATTTAAAAAGAACCAATAAGATTAATAATACCATTGTGCACAGTGGTTCATGATACTCATATTCTTCATCACAGGACCAATCCCTGACAAAGGGTATCTATACCCGAAATGCATCGGATAAAGAAAGTCCATGTGACATATTTACAAAATTAATACTTGACGAAAAATGCATAATGTATGAATAAATACATGAATTGCAATACAACCAACTACGAGTCGCTAGAAATACTTTAAAACATCAAGTTGTCTAACGTTGTGCCCAGGGGGGCACATCTAGGAATGAAGTGCAGCAACTAACAGTTAGAAAATAGGAAATTGGACCTAGAGGAAAAGAAGATGCAACTGGATCATGAGAGAAGTTTGAGGGAGTTGGAGTTGAAAGCCAGGAGCTTGGAGATTACTTCATCTGGTGGCAGCACACCATCAATGTCTGTGGAAGCTAGGGTGTATATTCCTAAGGATGTGGTTAGAGAGTTTTATAAGAATGATGACATTGGGCAGTGGTTTAAGGCCTATGAGGTATCCATGTCTTCCCACCGGGTCCCTGAGAAGGATTGGGGAGCAGGGTTGTGGGGGCGGTTTTTTAGTGAGGGGCGGGATACACTGTTAGACTTGCCCTCTGAAAGCCATAATTCTTATAGCAACATGATAGAAGCATTGATGTCCAGGTATGAGTCGACCCCTGTATTGTATAGATAGAGGTTTAGAAATTGCAAGAAGGTTGAGTCAAGCACATGAGTAGAATATGTAACTTTCTCTTGCAGAGCATTGGATGGTTGGGTGAAGGGTAGCTAAGTTAATGATTTTGAGGGGCTCTTTGATTTAATTGCATGGGAGCACTTGTCAAGTAATTGTTTTCCAGAGCTACGGCGGCGCCTGATTGATAGCAGGCTGACTAACCCTAGGAATTTTGCTGAGGAGGCGAACCGCTGGGTGAGCACCCGGGTCCACAAGTGTCAAGTGGGAGACTCTGCCAAGAGTGGGCAGGGTCCCCAGCAGAAGAGTGGGGGGGGACAAGGATAAACAGAGAGAGTTCCAGAGAGGGCCCCAAAGTAATTCCCAAGGGAACCATGGGAAAGGTTCCGAGCCTCCCCCTAAGAAAAAGCACAGGGCCCGACAGGTAACCCTGTTCCTAGGGGACCCCTGAGGTGCTACAAGTTTGGGGACATGGGCCATAAGTCTAATCATCCCCGGTGCCCCCAGTTTGGAATAACAGCACGTGGGTGCTCTACCCCGGCAGATGGCGAGTGTAGCCCTGGGGAGGAGATGGGTATACAAGGGGGGTGGGGTCCCACAGAGATGTCCCTTGTCTCTTTAGGAGACTGTGAGGTGGTCCCCAGGACCCAACTGCCTGATAACACTAAAAAGTATAGGCAGTGGGTGACCATCAATAGCCATAGAGTGGAGGCTCTTAGAGACACATGAGCCAGTTTGACAGCTGTCAAGTGTCACCTGGTATATCAAGAGCAGGTTGTCCCTAATGCATTTTACCTAGATGTTGCTGCTGACAACACAGAGAGCCACTGCAAGGTGGCTCAGGTTCACTTTGAGTGGGGGGTCTCTGGTAATCTCCAAGTAGCTGTGAGGCCAGCCATGCCTGTTGACTGTTTGTCGGGGAACGATTTGGAGAGCTCACCTTGGGCTAAGGTGGAGCGAACTGCTCATTTGGAGATGTCGGGTCTGCCTGACTGGGCGTGTGTGACCACACGGTCCATGGCAGCCAGTATGGGTACTCAAGAGGACCTGGAGCCTAAGAGGGAGGCCCAGTTGCCTGCCTTAAAGAGAGTGTACATTTGGTCTGCATGACGGATGTGATGTTGTACGTGTACATTTCCATTTCACAGTTTCCGGCTTCGTCAGATGTAGTAGGCATGTTTCTGTGTATGTGCGGAGCCAGTTGTGTCCTCTGTTCTGCAGTGTCGGCTATGCGCATTGTTCCTCGTTGTCATCAATGTGGGTGTGCTGTTTGTGCTATGTGTGTGTGGTGCAGTGTGCCAAGTGGTTCAGGCCCATGGACCTGGGTGATTGTGGGTGTGCAGTGTGCTACACCTCGTTGTGCATGTATGCCATTGTGCCCACTCCCCCGTCCTCCCAGTCCCTGTTTGTTGCACTCCCTGTTGATGTTGTGTCAGGTCCTCTCGAGCTGTCTCCATACTCCCTACTCATTGCACCGTCTCCTCACTGATGACTGTGGCCTGGGTTTCCTTCAGCTCCTCAGGTGGCACTGGACTGCCACCTCCTGTCGCCATTGCTGCATTCCTAGGATGCTTGGTTCCAGTCCAGGGAGGACCTGGCTTGGCAGTTCGGGCTGGACTGTTCCCATGAGGCACAGGGTCAAGACTGATTTGCATATGGCTGGGTTCTAACTGGATTGGAATTGTGCGCACAAAAACGATAGATTTAGGCCCAGATCTCTGTACTGGGGTGAATGTATGACATTGTTCTGCATTCTGTCCATCAACTGTTGTTTTTGCATTTGTCACACCGAGTGGGACGGGTATGCTCATGCGTGAGTCCCGTGCTCTCCATGCCACTAGAATCAAGCTATCCTGGCTGAAGAGGGGTGAAACCCCGAAACCGGTCCTAGGATGCTTGGTTCCAGTCCAGGGAGGACCTGGCTTGACAGTTCGGGCAGGACTGTTCCCATGAGGCACGGGGTCAAGACTGATTTGCATATGGCTGGGTTCAAACTGGATTGGCATGGTGAGCAAAAAAAGATGGATTTAGGCCCAGATCTCTTTACTGGGGTGAATGTATGACACTGTTCTGCATTCTGTCCATCAACTGTTGTTTTTGCATTTGTCACCCCGAGTGGGACGGGTATGCTCAGACGTGAGTCCCGTGCTCTCCATGCCACTGGAATCAAGCTATCCTGGCTGAAGAGGGGTGAAACCCTGAAACCGGTCCTAAGATGCTTGGATCCAGTCCAGGGAGGACCTCGCTTGGCAGTTCGGGCTTGACTGCTCCCATGAGGCACAGGGTCAAGACTGATTTGCATATGGCTGGGTTCAAACTGGATTGGCATGGTGAGCAAAAAAACGATGGATTTAGGCCCAGATCTCTGTGCTGGGGTGAATGTATGACATTGTTCTGCATTCTATCCATCAGCTGTTGTTTTTGCATTTGTCACCCCGATTGGGACGGGTATGCTCAGACGTGAATCCCGTGCTCTCCATGCCACTGGAATCAAACTATCCTGGCTGAAGAGGGGGTGAAACCCCAAACCGGTCCTAGGATGCTTGGTTCCAGTCCAGGGAGGACCTGGCATGGCAGTTCGGGCTGGACTGTTTCCATGAGGCACAGGGTCAAGACTGATTTGCATATGGCTGTGTTCAAACTGGATTGGCATGGTGAGCAAAAGAACGATGAAATTAGGCCCAGATCTCTGTACTGGGGTGAATGTATGACATTGTTCTGCATTCTGTCCATCAACTGTTGTTTTTGCATTTGTCACCCCGAGTGGGATGGGTATGCTCAGACGTGAGTCCCGTGCGCTCCATGCCACTGGAATCAAGCTATCCTGGCTGAAGAGGGGTGAAACCCCGAAACTGGTCCTAAGATGCTTGGTTCCAGTCCAGGGAGGACCTGGCTTGGCAGTTCGGGCTGGACTGTTCCCAAAAGACACAGGGTCAAGACTGATTTGCATGTGGCTGGGTTTAAACTGCATTGGCATGGTGTGCAAAAAACGATGGATTTAGGCCCAGATCTCTGTACTGGGGTGAAAGTATGACATTGTTCTGCATTCTGTCCATCAACTGTTGTTTTTGCATTTGTCACCCCAAGTGGGACGGGATGCTCAGACGTGACTCCTGTACTCTCCGTGCCACTGGAATCAAGCTATCCTGGCTGAAGAGGGGTGAAACCCCGAAACTGGTCCTAGGATGCTTGGTTCCAGTCCAGGGAAGACCTGGCTTGGCAGTTTGGGCTGGACTGTTCCCATGAGGCAGAGGGTCAAGACTGATTTGCATATGGCTTGGTTCAAACTGGATTGGCATGGTGAGCAAAAAAACTATGGATTTATGCCCAGATCTCTGTACTGGGATGAAAGTATGATATTGTTCTGCATTCTGTCCGTCAAATGTTCTTTTTGCATTTGTCAACCCGAGTGGGACGGGTATGCTCAGACGTGAGTCCCGTGCTCTCCATGCCATTGGAATCAAGCTATCCTTGCTGAAGAGGGGTGAAACCCCGAAACCGGTCCTAGGATGCTTGGTTCCAGTCCAGGGAGTACCTGGCTTGGTAGTTCAGGCTGGACTGTTCCCATGAGGCACAGGGTCAAGATTGATTTGCATATGGCTGGGTTCAAACTGGATTGGCATGGTGAGCAAAAAAACGATGGATTTAGGCCCAGATCTCTGTACTGTGGTGAAAGTATGACATTGTTCTGCATTCTGTCCATCAACTGTTGTTTTTGCATTTGTCACCCTGAGTGGGACGGGTATGCTCAGACGCGAATCCCGTGCTCTCCATGCCAGTGGAATCAAGCTATCCTGGCTGAAGAGGGGTGAAACCCCGAAACCGGTCCTAGGATGCATAGTTCCAGTCCAGGGAGGACCTGGCTTCGCAGTTCGGGCTGGACTGTTCCCATGAGGCACAGGGTCAAGACTGATTTGCATATGGCTGGGTTGAAACTGGATTAGCATGGTGAGCAAATAAACGATGGATTTAGGCCCAGATCTCTTTACTGATGTGAATGTATGACATTGTTCTGCATTCTGTCCATCAACTGTTGTTTTTGCATTTGTCACCCCGAGTGGGACGGGTATGCTCAGACGTGAGTCCCGTGCTCTCCATGCCACTGGAATCAAGCTATCCTGGCTGAAGAGGGGTGAAACTCCGAAACTGGTCCTAAGATGCTTAGTTCCAGTCCAGGAAGGACCTGGCTTGGCAGTTCGGGCTGGACTGTTCCCAAAAGACACAGGGTCAAGACTGATTTGAATATGGCTGGGTTCAAACTGGATTGGCATGGTGTGCAAAAAAACGATGGATTTAGGCCCAGATCTCTGTACTGGGGTGAATGTATGACATTGTTCTGCATTCTGTCCATCAACTGTTGTTTTTGCATTTGTCACCCCGAGTGGGACGGGTATGCTCAGACGTGAGTCCCGTGCTCTCCATGCCACTGGAATCAAGCTATCCTGGCTGAAGAGGGGTGAAACCCCGAAACCGGTCCTATGATGCTTGGTTCCAGTCCAGGGAGGACCTGGCTTGGCAGTTCGGGCTGGACTGTTCCCAAAAGACACAAGGTCAAGACTGATTTGCATATGGCTGGGTTCAAACTGGATTGGCATGGTGAGAAAAAAACCTATGGATTTATTCCCAGATCTCTGTACTGGGGTGAATGTATGACATTGTTCTGCATTCTGTCCATCAACCGTTGTTTTTGCATTTGTCACCCCGAGTGGGACGGGTATGCTCAGACGTGAGTCCCGTGCTCTCCATGCCTCTGGAATCAAGCTATCCTGGCTGAAGAGGGGTGAAACCCTGAAACCGGTCCTATGATGCTTGGTTCCAGTCCAGGGAGGACCTGGCTTGGCAGTTCGGGCTGGACGGTTCCCATGAGGCACAGGGTCAAGACTGATTTGCATATGGCTGGGTTCAAACTGGATTGGCATGGTGAGCAAAAAAAGATGGATTTAGGCCCAGATCTCTTTACTGGGGTGAATGTATGACACTGTTCTGCATTCTGTCCATCAACTGTTGTTTTTGCATTTGTCACCCCGAGTGGGACGGGTATGCTCAGACGTGAGTCCAGTGCTCGCCATGCCACTGGAATCAAGCTATCCTGGCTGAAGAGGGGTGAAACCCTGAAACCGGTCCTAAGATGCTTGGATCCAGTCCAGGGAGGACCTCGCTTGGCAGTTCGGGCTTGACTGCTCCCATGAGGCACAGGGTCAAGACTGATTTGCATATGGCTGGGTTCAAACTGGATTGGCATGGTGAGCAAAAAAACGATGGATTTAGGCCCAGATCTCTGTGCTGGGGTGAATGTATGACATTGTTCTGCATTCTATCCATCAGCTGTTGTTTTTGCGTTTGTCACCCCGATTAGGACGGGTATGCTCAGACGTGAATCCCGTGCTCTCCATGCCACTGGAATCAAGCTATCCTGGCTGAAGAGGGGGTGAAACCCCGAAACCGGTCCTAGGATGCTTGGTTTCAATCCAGGGAGGACCTGGCATGGCAGTTCAGGCTGGACTGTTTCCATGAGGCACAGGGTCAAGACTGATTTGCATATGGCTGGGTTCAAACTGGATTGGCATGGTGAGCAAAAGAACGATGGAATTAGGCCCAGATCTCTGTACTGGGGTGAATGTATGACATTGTTCTGCATTCTGTCCATCAACTGTTTTTTTTGCATTTGTCACCCCGAGTGGGATGGGTATGCTCAGACGTGAGTCCCGTGCGCTCCATGCCACTGGAATCAAGCTATCCTGGCTGAAGAGGGGTGAAACCCCGAAACTGGTCCTAAGATGCTTGGTTCCAGTGCAGGGAGGACCTGGCTTGGCAGTTCGGGCTGGACTGTTCCCAAAAGACACAGGGTCAAGACTGATTTGCATGTGGCTGGGTTTAAACTGGATTGGCATGGTGTGCAAAAAACTATGGATTTAGGCCAAGATCTCTGTACTGGGGTGAAAGTATGACATTGTTCTGCATTCTGTCCATCAACTGTTGTTTTTGCATTTGTCACCCCGAGTGGGACGGGTATGCTCAGACGTGACTCCTGTACTCTCCGTGCCACTGGAATCAAGCTATCCTGGCTGAAGAGGGGTGAAACCCCGAAACCGGTCCTAGGATGCTTGGTTCCAGTCCAGGGAGGACCTGGCTTGGCAGTTCAGGCTGGACTGTTCCCATGAGGCACAGGGTCAAGACTGATTTGCATATGGCTGGGTTCAAACTGGATTGGCATGGTGAGCACAAAAACTATGGATTTACACCCAGATCTCTGTACTGGGATGAAAGTATGATATTGTTCTGCATTCTGTCCATCAACTGTTCTTTTTGAATTTGTCACCCCGAGTGGGACGGGTATGCTCAGACGTGAGTCCCGTGCTCTCCATGCCATTGGAATCAAGCTATCCTTGCTCAAGAGGGGTGAAACCCCGAAACCGGTCCTAGGATGCTTGGTTCCAGTCCAGGGAAGACCTGGCTTGGCAGTTCGGGCTGGACTGTTCCCATGAGGCACAGGGTCAAGATTGATTTGCATATGGCTGGGTTCAAACTGGATTGGCATGGTGAGCAAAAAAATGATGGATTCAGGCCCAGATCTCTGTACTGTGGTGAAAGTATGACATTGTTCTGCATTCTGTCCATCAACTGTTGTTTTTGCATTTGTCACCCCGAGTGGGACGGGTATGCTCAGACGTGAATCCCATGCTCTCCATGCCAGTGGAATCAAGCTATCCTGGCTGAAGAGGGGTGAAACCCCGAAACCGGTCCTAGGATGCATAGTTCCATTCCAGGGAGGACCTGGCTTCGCAGTTCGGGCTGGACTGTTCCCATGAGGCACAGGGTCAAGACTGATTTGCATATGGCTGGGTTGAAACTGGATTAGCATGATGAGCAAATAAACGATGGATTTAGGCCCAGATCTCTTTACTGATGTGAATGTATGACATTGTTCTGCATTCTGTCCATCAACTGTTGTTTTTGCATTTGTCACCCCGAGTGGGACGGGTATGCTCAGACGTGAGTCCCGTGCTCTCCATGCCACTGGAATCAAGCTATCCTGGCTGAAGAGGGGTGAAACCCCGAAACTGGTCCTAAGATGCTTAGTTCCAGTCCAGGGAGGACCTGGCTTGGCAGTTCGGGCTGGACTGTTCCCAAAAGACACAGGGTCAAGACTGATTTGAATATGGCTCGGTTCAAACTGGATTGGCATGGTGTGCAAAAAAACGATGGATTTAGGCCCAGATCTCTGTACTGGGGTGAATGTATGACATTGTTCTGCATTCTGTCCATCAACTGTTGTTTTTGCATTTGTCACGCGAGTGGGACGGGTATGCTCAGACGTGAGTCCCGTGCTCTCCATGCCAGTGGAATCAAGCTATCCTGGCTGAAGAGGGGTGAAACCCCGAAACCGGTCCTAGGATGCTTGGTTCCAGTACAGGGAGGACCTGGCTTGGCAGTTCGGGCTGGACTTTTCCCATGAGGCACAGGGTCAAGACTGATTTGCATATGGCTGGGTTCAAACTGGATTGGCATGGTGAGCAAAAAAACGATGGTTTTAGTCCCAGATCTCTGTACTGGGGTGAATGTATGACATTGTTTTGCATTCTGTCCATCAACTGTTGTTTTTGCATTTGTCACCCCGAGTGGGACGGGTATGCTCAGACGTGAGTCCCGTGCTCTCCATGCCACTGGAATCAAGCTATCCTGGCTGAAGAGGGGTGAAACCCCGAAACCGGTCCTATGATGCTTGGTTCCAGTCCAGGGAGGACCTGGCTTGGCAGTTCGGGCTGGACTGTTCCCAAAAGACACAGGGTCAAGACTGATTTGAATATGGCTCGGTTCAAACTGGATTGGCATGGTGTGCAAAAAAACGATGGATTTAGGCCCAGATCTCTGTACTGGGGTGAATGTATGACATTGTTCTGCATTCTGTCCAAAACTGTTGTTTTTGCATTTGTCACGCGAGTGGGACGGGTATGCTCAGACGTGAGTCCCGTGCTCTCCATGCCAGTGGAATCAAGCTATCCTGGCTGAAGAGGGGTGAAACCCCGAAACCGGTCCTAGGATGCTTGGTTCCAGTACAGGGAGGACCTGGCTTGGCAGTTCGGGCTGGACTTTTCCCATGAGGCACAGGGTCAAGACTGATTTGAATATGGCTGGGTTCAAACTGGATTGGCATGGTTTGCAAAAAAACGATGGATTTAGGCCCAGATCTCTGTACTGGGGTGAATGTATGACATTGTTCTGCATTTTGTCCATCAACTGTTGTTTTTGCATTTGTCACCCCGAGTGGGAGGGGTATGCTCAGACATGAATCCCATGCTCTCCATGCCACTGGAATCAAGCTATTCTGGCTGAAACGGGGTGCAACCCCAAAACCGGTCATAGGATGCTTGGTTCCAGTCTATGGAGGACCTGGCTTGGCAGTTCGGGCTAGACTGTTCCCATGAGGCACAGGGTCAAGACTGATTTGCATATGGCTGAGTTCAAACTGGATTGGGATGGTGAGCAAAAGAACGATGGAATTAGGCCCAGATCTCTGTACCGGGGTGATTGTATGACATTGTTCTGCATTCTGTCCATCAACTGTTGTTTTTGCATTTGTCACCCCGAGTGGGACGGGTATACTCAGACGTGAGTCCCGTGCGCTCCATGCCACTGGAATCAAGCTATCCTGGCTGAAGAGGGGTGAAACCCCGAAACTGGTCCTAAGATGCTTGGTTCAAGTCCAGGGAGGACCTGGCTTGGCAGTTTGGGCTGGACTGTTCCCAAAAGACACAGGGTCACGACTGATTTGCATATGGCTGGGTTCAAACTGGATTGGCATTGTGTGCAAAAAACTATGGATTTAGGCCCAGATCTCTGTACTGGGGTGAAAGTATGACATTGTTCTGCATTCTGTCCATCAACTGTTGTTTTTGTATTTGTCACTCCGAGTGGGACGGGTATGCTCAGACGTGACTCCTGTACTCTCCATGCCACCGGAATCAAGCTATCCTGGCTGAAGAGGGGTGAAACCCCGAAACCGGTCCTAGGATGCTTGGTTCCAGTCCATGGAGGACCTGGCTTGGCAGTTCGGGCTGGACTGTTCCCATGAGGCACAGGGTCAAGACTGATTTGCATATGGCTGGGTTCAAACTGGATTGGCATGGTGAGCAAACAAACTATGGATTTAGGCCCAGATCTCTGTACTGGGATGAAAGTATGATATTGTTCTGCATTCTGTCCATCAACTGTTCTTTTTGCATTTGTCACCCCTAGTGAAACGGGTATGCTCAGACGTGAGTCGCGTACTCTCCATGCCATTGGAATCAAGCTATCCTGGCTGAAGAGGGGTGAAACCCCGAAACCGGTCCTAGGATGCTTGGTTCCAGTCCAGGGAAGACCTGGCTTGGCAGTTCGGGCTGGACTGTTCCCATGAGGCACAGGGTTAAGACTGATTTGCATATGGCTGGGTTCAAACTGGATTGGCATGGTGAGCAAAAATACGATGGATTTAGGCCCAGATCTCTGTACTGTGGTGAAAGTATGACATTGTTCCGCATTCTGTCCATCAACTGTTGTTTTTGCATTTGTCACCCCGAGTGGGACGGGTATGCTCAGACGTGAATCCCGTGCTCTGCATGCCACTGGAATCAAGCTATCCTGGCTGAAGAGGGGTGAAACCCCGAAACCGGTCCTAGGATGCTTGGTTCCAGTCCAGGGAGGACCTGGCTTCGCAGTTCGGGCTGGACTGTTCCCATGAGGCACAGGGTCAAGACTGATTTGCATATGGCAGGGTTGAAACTGGATTGGCATAGTGAGCAAATAAACGATGGATGTAGGCCCAGATCTCTTTACTGATGTGAATGTATGACATTGTTCTGCATTCCGTCCATCAAATGTTGTTTTTGCATTTGTCACCCCGAGTTGGAGGGCTATGCTCAGACATGAATCCTATGCTCTCCATGCCACTGGAATCAAGCTATTCTGGCTGAAACGGGGAGAAACCCCAAAACCGGTCATAGGATGCTTGGTTCCAGTCCAGGCAGGACCTGGCTTGGCAGTTCGGGCAAGACTGTTCCCATGAGGCACAAGGTCAAGACTGATTTGCATATGGCTGGGTTCAAACTGGATTGGCATGGTGAGCAAAAAAACGATGGATTTAGGCCCAGATCTCCATACTGAGGTGAATGTATGACATTGTTCTGAATTCTGTCCATCAACTGTTGATTTTGCATTTGTCAACCCGAGTGGGACGGGTATGCTCAGACGTGAGTCCTGTGCTCTCCATGCCACTGGAATCAAGCTATCCTGGCTGAAGAGGGGTGAAACCCCGAAACCGGTCCTAAGATGCTTGGTTCCAGTCCAGGCAAGACCTGGCTTGGCAGTTCGGGCTGGACTGTTCTCATGAAGCACAGGGTCAAGACTGATTTGCATATGGCTGGGTCCAAACTGGATTGGCATGGTGAGCAAAAAAACGATGGATTTTGGCCCAGATCTCTGTACTGGGGTGAATGTATGACATTGTTCTGCATTCTGTCCATCAACTGTTGTTTTTGCATTTGTCACCCCGAGTGGGACGGGTATGCTCAGACGTGAGTCCCGTGCTCTCCATGCCACTGGAATCAAGCTATCCTGGCTGAAGAGGGGTGAAACCCCGAAACTGGTCCTAAGATGCTTAGTTCCAGTCCAGGGAGGACCTGGCTTGGCAGTTCGGGCTGGACTGTTCCCAAAAGACACAGGGTCAAGACTGATTTGAATATGGCTGGGTTCAAACTGGATTGGCATGGTGTGCAAAAAAACGATGGATTTAGGCCCAGATCTCTGTACTGGGGTGAATGTGTGACATTGTTCTGCATTCTGTCCATCAACTGTTGTTTTTGCATTTGTCACCCCGAGTGGGAGGGGGATGCTCAGACATGAATCCCATGCTCTCCATGCCACTGGACTCAAGCTATTCTGGCTGAAACGGGGTGAAACCCCAAATCCGGTCATAGGATGCTTGGTTCCAGTCCAGGGAGGACCTGGCTTGGCAGTTTGGGCTGGACTGTTCTCATGAGGCACAGGGTCAAAACTGATTTGCATATGGCTGGGTTCAAACTGGATTGGCATGGTGAGCAAAAAAATAATGGATTTAGGCCCAGATCTCTATACTGAGGTGAATGTATGACATTGTTCTGCATTCTGTCCATCAACTGTTGTTTTTGCATTTGTCACCCTGAGTGGGACGGGTATGCACAGACGTGAGTCCCGGGCTCTCCATGCCACTGGAATCAAGCTATCCTGGCTGAAGAGGGGTAAAACCCCGAAACCGGTCATAGGATGCTTGGTTCCAGTACAGGGAGGACCTGGCTTGGCAGTTTGGGCTGGACTTTTCCCATGAGGCACAGGGTCAAGACTGATTTGCATATGGCTGGGTTCAAACTGGATTGGCATGGTGAGCAAAAAAACAATGGTTTTAGTCCCAGATCTCGGTACTGGGGTGAATGTATGACATTGTTCTGCATTCTGTCCATCAACTGTTGTTTTTGCATTTGTCACCCCGAGTGGGACGGGTATGCTCAGACGTGAGTCCCGTGCTCTCCATGCCACTGGAATCAAGCTATCCTGGCTGAAGAGGGGTGAAACCCCGAAACCGGTCCTAGGATGCTTGGTTCCAGTACAGGGAGGACCTGGCTTGGCAGTTCGGGCTGGACTTTTCCCATGAGGCACAGGGTCAAGACTGATTTGCATATGGCTGGGTTCAAACTGGATTGGCATGGTGAGCAAAATAACAATGGTTTTAGTCCCAGATCTCTGTACTGGGGTGAATGTATGACATTGTTTTGTATTCTGTCCATCAACTGTTGTTTTTGCATTTGTCACCCCGAGTGGGACGGGTATGCTCAGACGTGAGTCCCGTGCTCTCCATGCCAGTGGAATCAAGCTATCCTGGCTGAAGAGGGGTGAAACCCCGAAACCGGTCCTATGATGCTTGGTTCCAGTCCAGGGAGGACCTGGCTTGGCAGTTCGGGCTGGACTGTCCCCAAAAGACACAAGGTCAAGACTGATTTGCAGATGGCTGGGTTCAAACTGGATTGGCATGGTGAGAAAAAAACCTATGGATTTAGTCCCAGATCTCTGTACTGGGGTGAATGTATGACATTGTTCTGCATTCTGTCCATCAACCGTTGTTTTTGCATTTGTCACCCCGAGTGGGACAGGTATGCTCAGACGTGAGTCCCGTGCTCTCCATGCCTCTGGAATCAAGCTATCCTGGCTGAAGAGGGGTGAAACCCTGAAACCGGTCCTATGATGCTTGGTTCCAGTCCAGGGAGGACCTGGCTTGGCAGTTCGGGCTGGACTGTTCCCAAAAGACACAGGGTCAAGACTGATTTGAATATGGCTGGGTTCAAACTGGATTGGCATGGTTTGCAAAAAAACAATGGATTTAGGCCCAGATCTCTGTACTGGGGTGAATGTATGACATTGTTCTGCATTCTGTCCATCAACTGTTGTTTTTGCATTTGTCACCCCGAGTGGGAGGGGTATGCTCAGACATGAATCCCATGCTCTCCATGCCACTGGAATCAAGCTCTTCTGGCTGAAACGGGGTGAAACCCCAAAACCGGTCATAGGATGCTTGGTTCCAGTCTAGGGAGGACCTGGCTTGGCAGTTCGGGCTAGACTGTTCCCATGAGGCACAGGGTCAAGACTGATTTGCATATGGCTGAGTTCAAACTGGATTGGTATGGTGAGCAAAAGAACTATGGAATTAGGCCCAGATCTCTGTACCGGGGTGATTGTATGACATTGTTCTGCATTCTGTCCATCAACTGTTGTTTTTGCATTTGTCACCCCGAGTGGGACAGGTATACTCAGACGTGAGTCCCGTGCGCTCCATGCCACTGGAATCAAGCTATCCTGGCTGAAGAGGGGTGAAACCCCGAAACTGGTCCTAAGATGCTTAGTTCCAGTCCAGGGAGGACCTGGCTTGGCAGTTCGGGCTGGACTGTTCCCAAAAGACACAGGGTCAAGACTGATTTGAATATGGCTCGGTTCAAACTGGATTGGCATGGTGTGCAAAAAAACGATGGATTTAGGCCCAGATCTCTGTACTGGGGTGAATGTATGACATTGTTCTGCATTCTGTCCATCAACTGTTGTTTTTGCATTTGTCACGCGAGTGGGACGGGTATGCTCAGACGTGAGTCCCGTGCTCTCCATGCCAGTGGAATCAAGCTATCCTGGCTGAAGAGGGGTGAAACCCCGAAACCGGTCCTAGGATGCTTGGTTCCAGTACAGGGAGGACCTGGCTTGGCAGTTCGGGCTGGACTTTTCCCATGAGGCACAGGGTCAAGACTGATTTGCATATGGCTGGGTTCAAACTGGATTGGCATGGTGAGCAAAAAAACGATGGTTTTAGTCCCAGATCTCTGTACTGGGGTGAATGTATGACATTGTTTTGCATTCTGTCCATCAACTGTTGTTTTTGCATTTGTCACCCCGAGTGGGACGGGTATGCTCAGACGTGAGTCCCGTGCTCTCCATGCCACTGGAATCAAGCTATCCTGGCTGAAGAGGGGTGAAACCCCGAAACCGGTCCTATGATGCTTGGTTCCAGTCCAGGGAGGACCTGGCTTGGCAGTTCGGGCTGGACTGTTCCCAAAAGACACAAGGTCAAGACTGATTTGCATATGGCTGGGTTCAAACTGGATTGGCATGGTGAGAAAAAAACCTATGGATTTATTCCCAGATCTCTGTACTGGGGTGAATGTATGACATTGTTCTGCATTCTGTCCATCAACCGTTGTTTTTGCATTTGTCACCCCGAGTGGGACGGGTATGCTCAGACGTGAGTCCCGTGCTCTCCATGCCTCTGGAATCAAGCTATCCTGGCTGAAGAGGGGTGAAACCCTGAAACCGGTCCTATGATGCTTGGTTCCAGTCCAGGGAGGACCTGGTTTGGCAGTTCGGGCTGGACTGTTCCCAAAAGACACAGGGTCAAGACTGATTTGAATATGGCTGGGTTCAAACTGGATTGGCATGGTTTGCAAAAAAACGATGGATTTAGGCCCAGATCTCTGTACTGGGGTGAATGTATGACATTGTTCTGCATTTTGTCCATCAACTGTTGTTTTTGCATTTGTCACCCCGAGTGGGAGGGGTATGCTCAGACATGAATCCCATGCTCTCCATGCCACTGGAATCAAGCTATTCTGGCTGAAACGGGGTGCAACCCCAAAACCGGTCATAGGATGCTTGGTTCCAGTCTAGGGAGGACCTGGCTTGGCAGTTCGGGCTAGACTGTTCCCATGAGGCACAGGGTCAAGACTGATTTGCATATGGCTGAGTTCAAACTGGATTGGGATGGTGAGCAAAAGAACGATGGAATTAGGCCCAGATCTCTGTAACGGGGTGATTGTATGACATTGTTCTGCATTCTGTCCATCAACTGTTGTTTTTGCATTTGTCACCCCGAGTGGGACGGGTATACTCAGACGTGAGTCCCGTGCGCTCCATGCCACTGGAATCAAGCTATCCTGGCTGAAGAGGGGTGAAACCCCGAAACTGGTCCTAAGATGCTTGGTTCAAGTCCAGGGAGGACCTGGCTTGGCAGTTCGGGCTGGACTGTTCCCAAAAGACACAGGGTCAAGACTGATTTGCATATGGCTGGGTTCAAACTGGATTGGCATTGTGTGCAAAAAACTATGGATTTAGGCCCAGATCTCTGTACTGGGGTGAAAGTATGACATTTTTCTGCATTCTGTCCATCAACTGTTGTTTTTGTATTTGTCACTCCGAGTGGGACGGGTATGCTCAGACGTGACTCCTGTACTCTCCATGCCACTGGAATCAAGCTATCCTGGCTGAAGAGGGGTGAAACCCCGAAACCGGTCCTAGGATGCTTGGTTCCAGTCCATGGAGGACCTGGCTTGGCAGTTCGGGCTGGACTGTTCCCATGAGGCACAGGGTCAAGACTGATTTGCATATGGCTGGGTTCAAACTGGATTGGCATGGTGAGCAAACAAACTATGGATTTAGGCCCAGATCTCTGTACTGGGATGAAAGTATGATATTGTTCTGCATTCTGTCCATCAACAGTTCTTTTTGCATTTGTCACCCCTAGTGAAACGGGTATGCTCAGACGTGAGTCCCGTGCTCTCCATGCCGTTGGAATCAAGCTATCCTGGCTGAAGAGGGGTGAAACCCCGAAACCGGTCCTAGGATGCTTGGTTCCAGTCCAGGGAAGACCTGGCTTGGCAGTTCGGGCTGGACTGTTCCCATGAGGCACAGGGTTAAGACTGATTTGCATATGGCTGGGTTCAAACTGGATTGGCATGGTGAGCAAAAATACGATGGATTTAGGCCCAGATCTCTGTACTTTGGTGAAAGTATGACATTGTTCCGCATTCTGTCCATCAACTGTTGTTTTTGCATTTGTCACCCCGAGTGGGACGGGTATGCTCAGACGTGAATCCCGTGCTCTGCATGCCACTGGAATCAAGCTGTCCTGGCTGAAGAGGGGTGAAACCCCGAAACCGGTCCTAGGATGCTTGGTTCCAGTCCAGGGAGGACCTGGCTTCGCAGTTCGGGCTGGACTGTTCCCATGAGGCACAGGGTCAAGACTGATTTGCATATGGTAGGGTTGAAACTGGATTGGCATAGTGAGCAAATAAACGATGGATGTAGGCCCAGATCTCTTTACTGATGTGAATGTATGACATTGTTCTGCATTCCGTCCATCAAATGTTGTTTTTGCATTTGTCACCCCGAGTGGGAGGGCTATGCTCAGACATGAATCCTATGCTCTCCATGCCACTGGAATCAAGCTATTCTGGCTGAAACGGGGAGAAACCCCAAAACCGGTCATAGGATGCTTGGTTCCAGTCCAGGCAGGACCTGGCTTGGCAGTTCGGGCAAGACTGTTCACATGAGGCACAAGGTCAAGACTGATTTGCATATGGCTGGGTTCAAACTGGATTGGCATGGTGAGCAAAAAAACGATGGATTTATGCCCAGATCTCTATACTGAGGTGAATGTATGACATTGTTCTGAATTCTGTCCATCAACTGTTGATTTTGCATTTGTCAACCCGAGTGGGACGGGTATGCTCAGACGTGAGTCCTGTGCTCTCCATGCCACTGGAATCAAGCTATCCTGGCTGAAGAGGGGTGAAACCCCGAAACCGGTCCTAAGATGCTTGGTTCCAGTCCAGGCAAGACCTGGCTTGGCAGTTCGGGCTGGACTGTTCTCATGAAGCACAGGGTCAAGACTGATTTGCATATGGCTGGGTTCAAACTGGATTGGCATGGTGAGCAAAAAAACGATGGATTTTGGCCCAGATCTCTGTACTGGGGTGAATGTATGACATTGTTCTGCATTCTGTCCATCAACTGTTGTTTTTGCATTTGTCACCCCGAGTGGGACGGGTATGCTCAGACGTGAGTCCCGTGCTCTCCATGCCACTGGAATCAAGCTATCCTGGCTGAAGAGGGGTGAAACCCCGAAACTGGTCCTAAGATGCTTAGTTCCAGTCCAGGGAGGACCTGGCTTGGCAGTTCGGGCTGGACTGTTCCCAAAAGACACAGGGTCAAGACTGATTTGAATATGGCTGGGTTCAAACTGGATTGGCATGGTGTGCAAAAAAACGATGGATTTAGGCCCAGATCTCTGTACTGGGGTGAATGTGTGACATTGTTCTGCATTCTGTCCATCAACTGTTGTTTTTGCATTTGTCACCCCGAGTGGGAGGGGGATGCTCAGACATGAATCCCATGCTCTCCATGCCACTGGACTCAAGCAATTCTGGCTGAAACGGGGTGAAACCCCAAATCCGGTCATAGGATGCTTGGTTCCAGTCCAGGGAGGACCTGGCTTGGCAGTTCGGGCTGGACTGTTCTCATGAGGCACAGGGTCAAAACTGATTTGCATATGGCTGGGTTCAAACTGGATTGGCATGGTGAGCAAAAAAATAATGGATTTAGGCCCAGATCTCTATACTGAGGTGAATGTATGACATTGTTCTGCATTCTGTCCATCAACTGTTGTTTTTGCATTTGTCACCCTGAGTGGGACGGGTATGCACAGACGTGAGTCCCGGGCTCTCCATGCCACTGGAATCAAGCTATCCTGGCTGAAGAGGGGTAAAACCCCGAAACCGGTCATAGGATGCTTGGTTCCAGTACAGGGAGGACCTGGCTTGGCAGTTCGGGCTGGACTTTTCCCATGAGGCACAGGGTCAAGACTGATTTGCATATGGCTGGGTTCAAACTGGATTGGCATGGTGAGCAAAAAAACAATGGTTTTAGTCCCAGATCTCGGTACTGGGGTGAATGTATGACATTGTTCTGCATTCTGTCCATCAACTGTTGTTTTTGCATTTGTCACCCCGAGTGGGACGGGTATGCTCAGACGTGAGTCCCGTGCTCTCCATGCCACTGGAATCAAGCTATCCTGGCTGAAGAGGGGTGAAACCCCGAAACCGGTCCTAGGATGCTTGGTTCCAGTACAGGGAGGACCTGGCTTGGAAGTTCGGGCTGGACTTTTCCCATGAGGCACAGGGTCAAGACTGATTTGCATATGGCTGGGTTCAAACTGGATTGGCATGGTGAGCAAAAAAACTATGGTTTTAGTCCCAGATCTCTGTACTGGGGTGAATGTATGACATTGTTTTGTATTCTGTCCATCAACTGTTGTTTTTGCATTTGTCACCCCGAGTGGGACGGGTATGCTCAGACGTGAGTCCCGTGCTCTCCATGCCACTGGAATCAAGCTATCCTGGCTGAAGAGGGGTGAAACCCCGAAACCGGTCCTATGATGCTTGGTTCCAGTCCAGGGAGGACCTGGCTTGGCAGTTCGGGCTGGACTGTCCCCAAAAGACACAAGGTCAAGACTGATTTGCAGATGGCTGGGTTCAAACTGGATTGGCATGGTGAGAAAAAAACCTATGGATTTAGTCCCAGATCTCTGTACTGTGGTGAATGTATGACATTGTTCTGCATTCTGTCCATCAACCGTTGTTTTTGCATTTGTCACCCCGAGTGGGACAGGTATGCTCAGACGTGAGTCCCGTGCTCTCCATGCCTCTGGAATCAAGCTATCCTGGCTGAAGAGGGGTGAAACCCTGAAACCGGTCCTATGATGCTTGGTTCCAGTCCAGGGAGGACCTGGCTTGGCAGTTCGGGCTGGACTGTTCCCAAAAGACACAGGGTCAAGACTGATTTGAATATGGCTGGGGTCAAACTGGATTGGCATGGTTTGCAAAAAAACAATGGATTTAGGCCCAGATCTCTGTACTGGGGTGAATGTATGACATTGTTCTGCATTCTGTCCATCAACTGTTGTTTTTGCATTTGTCACCACAAGTGGGAGGGGTATGCTCAGACATGAATCCCATGCTCTCCATGCCACTGGAATCAAGCTCTTCTGGCTGAAACGGGGTGAAACCCCAAAACCGGTCATAGGATGCTTGGTTCCAGTCTAGGGAGGACCTGGCTTGGCAGTTCGGGCTAGACTGTTCCCATGAGGCACAGGGTCAAGACTGATTTGCATATGGCTGAGTTCAAACTGGATTGGTATGGTGAGCAAAAGAACGATGGAATTAGGCCCAGATCTCTGTACCGGGGTGATTGTATGACATTGTTCTGCATTCTGTCCATCAACTGTTGTTTTTGCATTTGTCACCCCGAGTGGGACGGGTATACTCAGACGTGAGTCCCGTGCGCTCCATGCCACTGGAATCAAGCTATCCTGGCTGAAGAGGGGTGAAACCCCGAAACTGGTCCTAAGATGCTTGGTTCAAGTCCAGGGAGGACCTGGCTTGGCAGTTCGGGCTGGACTGTTCCCAAAAGACACATGGTCAAGACTGATTTGCATATGGCTGGGTTCAAACTGCATTGGCATGGTGTGCAAAAAACTATGGATTTAGGACCAGATCTCTGTACTGGGGTGAAAGTATGACATTGTTCTGCATTCTGTCCATCAACTGTTGTTTTTGCATTTGTGACCCCGAGTGGGACGGGTATGCTCAGACGTGACTCCTGTACTCTCTATGCCACTGGAATCAAGCTATCCTGGCTTAAGAGGGGTGAAACCCCGAAACCGGTCCTAGGATGCTTGGTTCCAGTCCATGGAGGACCTGGCTTGGCAGTTCGGGCTGGACTGTTCCCATGAGGCACAGGGTCAAGACTGATTTGCATATGGCTGGGTTGAAACTGGATTGGCATGGTGAGCAAATAAACGATGGATTTAGGCCCAGATCTCTTTACTGATGTGAATGTATGACATTGTTCTGCATTCTGTCCATCAACTGTTGTTTTTGCATTTGTCACCCCGAGTGGGACGGGTATGCTCAGACGTGAGTCCCGTGCTCTCCATGCCACTGGAATCAAGCTATCCTGGCTGAAGAGGGGTGAAACCCCGAAACTGGTCCTAAGATGCTTAGTTCCAGTCCAGGGAGGACCTGGCTTGGCAGTTCGGGCTGGACTGTTCCCAAAAGACACAGGGTCAAGACTGATTTGAATATGGCTCGGTTCAAACTGGATTGGCATGGTGTGCAAAAAAACGATGGATTTAGGCCCAGATCTCTGTACTGGGGTGAATGTATGACATTGTTCTGCATTCTGTCCATCAACTGTTGTTTTTGCATTTGTCACGCGAGTGGGACGGGTATGCTCAGACGTGAGTCCCGTGCTCTCCATGCCACTGGAATCAAGCTATCCTGGCTGAAGAGGGGTGAAACCCCGAAACCGGTCCTATGATGCTTGGTTCCAGTCCAGGGAGGACCTGGCTTGGCAGTTCGGGCTGGACTGTTCCCAAAAGACACAAGGTCAAGACTGATTTGCATATGGCTGGGTTCAAACTGGATTGGCATGGTGAGAAAAAAACCTATGGATTTATTCCCAGATCTCTGTACTGGGGTGAATGTATGACATTGTTCTGCATTCTGTCCATCAACCGTTGTTTTTGCATTTGTCACCCCGAGTGGGACGGGTATGCTCAGACGTGAGTCCCGTGCTCTCCATGCCTCTGGAATCAAGCTATCCTGGCTGAAGAGGGGTGAAACCCTGAAACCGGTCCTATGATGCTTGGTTCCAGTCCAGGGAAGACCTGGTTTGGCAGTTCGGGCTGGACTGTTCCCAAAAGACACAGGGTCAAGACTGATTTGAATATGGCTGGGTTCAAACTGGATTGGCATGGTTTGCAAAAAAACGATGGATTTAGGCCCAGATCTCTGTACTGGGGTGAATGTATGACATTGTTCTGCATTTTGTCCATCAACTGTTGTTTTTGCATTTGTCACCCCGAGTGGGAGGGGTATGCTCAGACATGAATCCCATGCTCTCCATGCCACTGGAATCAAGCTATTCTGGCTGAAACGGGGTGCAACCCCAAAACCGGTCATAGGATGCTTGGTTCCAGTCTAGGGAGGACCTGGCTTGGCAGTTCGGGCTAGACTGTTCCCATGAGGCACAGGGTCAAGACTGATTTACATATGGCTGAGTTCAAACTGGATTGGGATCGTGAGCAAAAGAACGATGGAATTAGGCCCAGATCTCTGTACCGGGGTGATTGTATGACATTGTTCTGCATTCTGTCCATCAACTGTTGTTTTTGCATTTGTCACCCCGAGTGGGACGGGTATACTCAGACGTGAGTCCCGTGCGCTCCATGCCACTGGAATCAAGCTATCCTGGCTGAAGAGGGGTGAAACCCCGAAACTGGTCCTAAGATGCTTGGTTCAAGTCCAGGGAGGACCTGGCTTGGCAGTTCGGGCTGGACTGTTCCCAAAAGACACAGGGTAAAGACTGATTTGCATATGGCTGGGTTCAAACTGGATTGGCATTGTGTGCAAAAAACTATGGATTTAGGCCCAGATCTCTGTACTGGGGTGAAAGTATGACATTGTTCTGCATTCTGTCCATCAACTGTTGTTTTTGCATTTGTCACCCCAAGTGGGACGGGATGCTCAGACGTGACTCCTGTACTCTCCGTGCCACTGGAATCAAGCTATCCTGGCTGAAGAGGGGTGAAACCCCGAAACCGGTCCTAGGATGCTTGGTTCCAGTCCAGGGAAGACCTGGCTTGGCAGTTTGGGCTGGACTGTTCCCATGAGGCAGAGGGTCAAGACAGATTTGCATATGGCTGGGTTCAAACTGGATTGGCATGGTGAGCAAACAAACTATGGATTTAGGCCCAGATCTCTGTACTGGGATGAAAGTATGATATTGTTCTGCATTCTGTCCATCAACTGTTCTTTTTGCATTTGTCACCCCTAGTGAAACGGGTATGCTCAGACGTGAGTCCCGTGCTCTCCATGCCATTGGAATCAAGCTATCCTGGCTGAAGAGGGGTGAAACCCCGAAACCGGTCCTAGGATGCTTGGTTCCAGTCCAGGGAAGACCTGGCTTGGCAGTTCGGGCTGGACTGTTCCCATGAGGCACAGGGTTAAGACTGATTTGCATATGGCTGGGTTCAAACTGGATTGGCATGGTGAGCAAAAATATGATGGATTTAGGCCCAGATCTCTGTACTGTGGTGAAAGTATGACATTGTTCCGCATTCTGTCCATCAACTGTTGTTTTTGCATTTGTCACCCCGAGTGGGACGGGTATGCTCAGACGTGAATCCCGTGCTCTGCATGCCACTGGAATCAAGCTATCCTGGCTGAAGAGGGGTGAAACCCCGAAACCGGTCCTAGGATGCTTGGTTCCAGTCCAGGGAGGACCTGGCTTCGCAGTTCGGGCTGGACTGTTCCCATGAGGCACAGGGTCAAGACTGATTTGCATATGGCAGGGTTGAAACTGGATTGGCATAGTGAGAAAATAAACGATGGATGTAGGCCCAGATCTCTTTACTGATGTGAATGTATGACATTGTTCTGCATTCCGTCCATCAAATGTTGTTTTTGCATTTGTCACCCCGAGTGGGAGGGTTATGCTCAGACATGAATCCTATGCTCTCCATGCCACTGGAATCAAGCTATTCTGGCTGAAACGGGGAGAAACCCCAAAACCGGTCATAGGATGCTTGGTTCCAGTCCAGGCAGGACCTGGCTTGGCAGTTCGGGCAAGACTGTTCCCATGAGGCACAAGGTCAAGACTGATTTGCATATGGCTGGGTTCAAACTGGATTGGCATGGTGAGCAAAAAAACGATGGATTTAGGCCCAGATCTCTATACTGAGGTGAATGTATGACATTGTTCTGAATTCTGTCCATCAACTGTTGATTTTGCATTTGTCAACCCGAGTGGGACGGGTATGCTCAGACGTGAGTCCTGTGCTCTCCATGCCACTGGAATCAAGCTATCCTGGCTGAAGAGGGGTGAAACCCCGAAACCGGTCCTAAGATGCTTGGTTCCAGTCCAGGCAAGACCTGGCTTGGCAGTTCGGGCTGGACTGTTCTCATGAAGCACAGGGTCAAGACTGATTTGCATATGGCTGGGTTCAAACTGGATTGGCATGGTGAGCAAAAAAACGATGGATTTTGGCCCAGATCTCTGTACTGGGGTGAATGTATGACATTGTTCTGCATTCTGTCCATCAACTGTTGTTTTTGCGTTTGTCACCCCGAGTGGGACGGGTATGCTCAGACGTGAGTCCCGTGCTCTCCATGCCACTGGAATCAAGCTATCCTGGCTGAAGAGGGGTGAAACCCCGAAACTGGTCCTAAGATGTTTAGTTCCAGTCCAGGGAGGACCTGGCTTGGCAGTTCGGGCTGGACTGTTCCCAAAAGACACAGGGTCAAGACTGATTTGAATATGGCTGGGTTCAAACTGGATTGGCATGGTGTGCAAAAAAACGATGGATTTAGGCCCAGATCTCTGTACTGGTGTGAATGTGTGACATTGTTCTGCATTCTGTCCATCAACTGTTGTTTTTGCATTTGTCACCCTGAGTGGGACGGGTATGCACAGACGTGAATCCCATGCTCTCCATGCCACTGGACTCAAGCTATTCTGGCTGAAACGGGGTGAAACCCCAAATCCGGTCATAGGATGCTTGGTTCCAGTCCAGGGAGGACCTGGCTTGGCAGTTCGGGCTGGACTGTTCTCATGAGGCACAGGGTCAAAACTGATTTGCATATGGCTGGGTTCAAACTGGATTGGCATGGTGAGCAAAAAAATAATGGATTTAGGCCCAGATCTCTATACTGAGGTGAATGTATGACATTGTTCTGCATTCTGTCCATCAACTGTTGTTTTTGCATTTGTCACCCTGAGTGGGACGGGTATGCACAGACGTGAGTCCCGGGCTCTCCATGCCACTGGAATCAAGCTATCCTGGCTGAAGAGGGGTAAAACCCCGAAACCGGTCATAGGATGCTTGTTTCCAGTACAGGGAGGACCTGGCTTGGCAGTTCGGGCTGGACTTTTCCCATGAGGCACAGGGTCAAGACTGATTTGCATATGGCTGGGTTCAAACTGGATTGGCATGGTGAGCAAAAAAACAATGGTTTTAGTCCCAGATCTCGGTACTGGGGTGAATGTATGACATTGTTCTGCATTCTGTCCATCAACTGTTGTTTTTGCATTTGTCACCCCGAGTGGGACGGGTATGCTCAGACGTGAGTCCCGTGCTCTCCATGCCACTGGAATCAAGCTATCCTGGCTGAAGAGGGGTGAAACCCCGAAACCGGTCCTAGGATGCTTGGTTCCAGTACAGGGAGGACCTGGCTTGGCAGTTCGGGCTGGACTTTTCCCATGAGGCACAGGGTCAAGACTGATTTGCATATGGCTGGGTTCAAACTGGATTGGCATGGTGAGCAAAAAAACAATGGTTTTAGTCCCAGATCTCTGTACTGGGGTGAATGTATGACATTGTTTTGTATTCTGTCCATCAACTGTTGATTTTGCATTTGTCACCCCGAGTGGGACGGGTATGCTCAGACGTGAGTCCCGTGCTCTCCATGCCACTGGAATCAAGCTATCCTGGCTGAAGAGGGGTGAAACCCCGAAACCGGTCCTATGATGCTTGGTTCCAGTCCAGGGAGGACCTGGCTTGGCAGTTCGGGCTGGACTGTCCCCAAAAGACACAAGGTCAAGACTGATTTGCAGATGGCTGGGTTCAAACTGGATTGGCATGGTGAGAAAAAAACCTATGGATTTAGTCCCAGATCTCTGTACTGGGGTGAATGTATGACATTGTTCTGCATTCTGTCCATCAACCGTTGTTTTTGCATTTGTCACCCCGAGTGGGACAGGTATGCTCAGACGTGAGTCCCGTGCTCTCCATGCCTCTGGAATCAAGCTATCCTGGCTGAAGAGGGGTGAAACCCTGAAACCGGTCCTATGATGCTTGGTTCCAGTCCAGGGAGGACCTGGCTTGGCAGTTCGGGCTGGACTGTTCCCAAAAGACACAGGGTCAAGACTGATTTGAATATGGCTGGGTTCAAACTGGATTGGCATGGTTTGCAAAAAAACAATGGATTTAGGCCCAGATCTCTGTACTGGGGTGAATGTATGACATTGTTCTGCATTCTGTCCATCAACCGTTGTTTTTGCATTTGTCAACCCGAGTGGGACAGGTATGCTCAGACGTGAGTCCCGTGCTCTCCATGCCTCTGGAATCAAGCTATCCTGGCTGAAGAGGGGTGAAACCCTGAAACCGGTCCTATGATGCTTGGTTCCAGTCCAGGGAGGACCTGGCTTGGCAGTTCGGGCTGGACTGTTCCCAAAAGACACAGGGTCAAGACTGATTTGAATATGGCTGGGTTCAAACTGGATTGGCATGGTTTGCAAAAAAACAATGGATTTAGGCCCAGATCTCTGTACTGGGGTGAATGTATGACATTGTTCTGCATTCTGTCCATCAACTGTTGTTTTTGCATTTGTCACCCCGAGTGGGAGGGGTATGCTCAGACATGAATCCCATGCTCTCCATGCCACTGGAATCAAGCTCTTCTGGCTGAAACGGGGTGAAACCCTGAAACCGGTCCTATGATGCTTGGTTCCAGTCCAGGGAGGACCTGGCTTGGCAGTTCGGGCTGGACTGTTCCCAAAAGACACAGGGTCAAGACTGATTTGAATATGGCTGGGTTCAAACTGGATTGGCATGGTTTGCAAAAAAACAATGGATTTAGGCCCAGATCTCTGTACTGGGGTGAATGTATGACATTGTTCTGCATTCTGTCCATCAACTGTTGTTTTTGCATTTGTCACCCCGAGTGGGAGGGGTATGCTCAGACATGAATCCCATGCTCTCCATGCCACTGGAATCAAGCTCTTCTGGCTGAAACGGGGTGAAACCCCAAATCCGGTCATAGGATGCTTGGTTCCAGTCCAGGGAGGACCTGGCTTGGCAGTTCGGGCTGGACTGTTCTCATGAGGCACAGGGTCAAAACTGATTTGCATATGGCTGGGTTCAAACTGGATTGGCATGGTGAGCAAAAAAATAATGGATTTAGGCCCAGATCTCTATACTGAGGTGAATGTATGACATTGTTCTGCATTCTGTCCATCAACTGTTGTTTTTGCATTTGTCACCCTGAGTGGGACGGGTATGCACAGACGTGAGTCCCGGGCTCTCCATGCCACTGGAATCAAGCTATCCTGGCTGAAGAGGGGTAAAACCCCGAAACCGGTCATAGGATGCTTGGTTCCAGTACAGGGAGGACCTGGCTTGGCAGTTCGGGCTGGACTTTTCCCATGAGGCACAGGGTCAAGACTGATTTGCATATGGCTGGGTTCAAACTGGATTGGCATGGTGAGCAAAAAAACAATGGTTTTAGTCCCAGATCTCGGTACTGGGGTGAATGTATGACATTGTTCTGCATTCTGTCCATCAACTGTTTTTTTTGCATTTGTCACCCCGAGTGGGACGGGTATGCTCAGACGTGAGTCCCGTGCTCTCCATGCCACTGGAATCAAGCTATCCTGGCTGAAGAGGGGTGAAACCCCGAAACCGGTCCTAGGATGCTTGGTTCCAGTACAGGGAGGACCTGGCTTGGCAGTTCGGGCTGGACTTTTCCCATGAGGCACAGGGTCAAGACTGATTTGCATATGGCTGGGTTCAAACTGGATTGGCATGGTGAGCAAAAAAACAATGGTTTTAGTCCCAGATCTCTGTACTGGGGTGAATGTATGACATTGTTTTGTATTCTGTCCATCAACTGTTGTTTTTGCATTTGTCACCCCGAGTGGGACGGGTATGCTCAGACGTGAGTCCCGTGCTCTCCATGCCACTGGAATCAAGCTATCCTGGCTGAAGAGGGGTGAAACCCCGAAACCGGTCCTATGATGCTTGGTTCCAGTCCAGGGAGGACCTGGCTTGGCAGTTCGGGCTGGACTGTCCCCAAAAGACACAAGGTCAAGACTGATTTGCAGATGGCTGGGTTCAAACTGGATTGGCATGGTGAGAAAAAAACCTATGGATTTAGTCCCAGATCTCTGTACTGGGGTGAATGTATGACATTGTTCTGCATTCTGTCCATCAACCGTTGTTTTTGCATTTGTCACCCCGAGTGGGACAGGTATGCTCAGACGTGAGTCCCGTGCTCTCCATGCCTCTGGAATCAAGCTATCCTGGCTGAAGAGGGGTGAAACCCTGAAACCGGTCCTATGATGCTTGGTTCCAGTCCAGGGAGGACCTGGCTTGGCAATTCGGGCTGGACTGTTCCCAAAAGACACAGGGTCAAGACTGATTTGAATATGGCTGGGTTCAAACTGGATTGGCATGGTTTGCAAAAAAACAATGGATTTAGGCCCAGATCTCTGTACTGGGGTGAATGTATGACATTGTTCTGCATTCTGTCCATCAACTGTTGTTTTTGCATTTGTCACCCCGAGTGGGAGGGGTATGCTCAGACATGAATCCCATGCTCTCCATGCCACTGGAATCAAGCTCTTCTGGCTGAAACGGGGTGAAACCCCAAAACCGGTCATAGGATGCTTGGTTCCAGTCTAGGGAGGACCTGGCTTGGCAGTTCGGGCTAGACTGTTCCCATGAGGCACAGGGTCAAGACTGATTTGCATATGGCTGAGTTCAAACTGGATTGGTATGGTGAGCAAAAGAACGATGGAATTAGGCCCAGATCTCTGTACCGGGGTGATTGTATGACATTGTTCTGCATTCTGTCCATCAACTGTTGTTTTTGCATTTGTCACCCCGAGTGGGACGGGTATACTCAGACGTGAGTCCCGTGCGCTCCATGCCACTGGAATCAAGCTATCCTGGCTGAAGAGGGGTGAAACCCCGAAACTGGTCCTAAGATGCTTGGTTCAAGTCCAGGGAGGACCTGGCTTGGCAGTTCGGGCTGGACTGTTCCCAAAAGACACAGGGTCAAGACTGATTTGCATATGGCTGGGTTCAAACTGCATTGGCATGGTGTGCAAAAAACTATGGATTTAGGCCCAGATCTCTGTACTGGGGTGAAAGTATGACATTGTTCTGCATTCTGTCCATCAACTGTTGTTTTTGCATTTGTCACCCCGAGTGGGACGGGTATGCTCAGACATGACTCCTGTACTCTCCATGCCACTGGAATCAAGCTATCCTGGCTTAAGAGGGGTGAAACCCCGAAACCGGTCCTAGGATGCTTGGTTCCAGTCCATGGAGGACCTGGCTTGGCAGTTCGGGCTGGACTGTTCCCATGAGGCACAGGGTCAAGACTGATTTGCATATGGCTGGGTTCAAACTGGATTTGCATGGTGAGAAAAAAAACTATGGATTTAGGCCCAGATCTCTGTACTGGGATGAAAGTATGATATTGTTCTGCATTCTGTCCATCAACTGTTCTTTTTGCATTTGTCACCCCGAGTGAAACGGGTATGCTCAGACGTGAGTCCCGTGCTCTCCATGCCATTGGAATCAAGCTATCCTGGCTGAAGAGGGGTGAAACCCCGAAACCGGTCCTAGGATGCTTGGTTCCAGTCCAGGGAAGACCTGGCTTGGCAGTTCGGGCTGGACTGTTCCCATAAGGCACAGGGTTAAGACTGATTTGCATATGGCTGGGTTCAAACTGGATTGGCATGGTGAGCAAAAAAACGATGGATTTAGGCCCAGATCTCTGTACTGTGGTGAAAGTATGACATTGTTCTGCATTCTGTCCATCAACTGTTGTTTTTGCATTTGTCACCCCGAGTGGGACGGGTATGCTCAGACGTGAATCCCGTGCTCTCCATGCCACTGGAATCAAGCTATCCTGGCTGAAGAGGGGTGAAACCCCGAAACCGGTCCTAGGATGCTTGGTTCCAGTCCAGGGAGGACCTGGCTTCGCAGTTCGGGCTGGACTGTTCCCATGAGGCACAGGGTCAAGACTGATTTGCATATGGCAGGGTTGAAACTGGATTGGCATAGTGAGCAAATAAACGATGGATGTAGGCCCAGATCTCTTTACTGATGTGAATGTATGACATTGTTCTGCATTCTGTCCATCAAATGTTGTTTTTGCATTTGTCACCCCGAGTGGGAGGGCTATGCTCAGACATGAATCCTATGCTCTCCATGCCACTGGAATCAAGCTATTCTGGCTGAAACGGGGAGAAACCCCAAAACCGGTCATAGGATGCTTGGTTCTAGTCCAGGGAGGACCTGGCTTGGCAGTTCGGGCAAGACTGTTCCCATGAGGCACAGGGTCAAGACTGATTTTCATATGGCTGGGTTCAAACTGGATTGGCATGGTGAGCAAAAAAACGATGGATTTAGGCCCAGATCTCTATACTGAGGTGAATGTATGACATTGTTCTGAATTCTGTCCATCAACTGTTGTTTTTGCATTTGTCAACCCGAGTGGGACGGGTATGCTCAGACGTGAGTCCCGTGCTCTCCATGCCACTGGAATCAAGCTATCCTGGCTGAAGAGGGGTGAAACCCCGAAACCGGTCCTAAGATGCTTGGTTCCAGTCCAGGGAAGACCTGGCTTGGCAGTTCGAGCTGGACTGTTCTCATGAAGCACAGGGTCAAGACTGATTTGCATATGGCTGGGTTCAAACTGGATTGGCATGGTGAGCAAAAAAACGATGGATTTTGGCCCAGATCTCTGTACTGGGGTGAATGTATGACATTGTTCTGCATTCTGACCATCAACTGTTGTTTTTGCATTTGTCACACCGAGTGGGACGGGTATGCTCAGACGTGAGTCCCGTGCTCTCCATGCCACTGGAATCAAGCTATCCTGGCTGAAGAGGGGTGAAACCCCGAAACTGGTCCTAAGATGCTTAGTTCCAGTCCAGGGAGGGCCTGGCTTGGCAGTTCGGGCTGGACTGTTCCCAAAAGACACAGGGTCAAGACTGATTTGAATATGGCTGGGTTCAAACTGGATTGGCATGGTGTGCTAAAAACGATGGATTTAGGCCCAGATCTCTGTACTGGGGTGAATGTGTGACATTGTTCTGCATTCTGTCCATCAACTGTTGTTTTTGCATTTGTCACCCCGAGTGGGAGGGGGATGCTCAGACATGAATCCCATGCTCTCCATGCCACTGGACTCAAGCTATTCTGACTGAAACGGGGTGAAACCCCAAAACCGGTCATAGGATGCTTGGTTCCAGTCCAGGGAGGACCTGGCTTGGCAGTTCGGGCTGGACTGTTCTCATGAGGCACAGGGTCAAAACTGATTTGCATATGGCTGGGTTCAAACTGGATTGGCATGGTGAGCAAAAAAACGATGGATTTAGGCCCAGATCTCTATACTGAGGTGATTGTATGACATTGTTCTGCATTCTGTCCATCAACTGTTGTTTTTCATTTGTCACCCTGAGTAGGACGGGTATGCACAGACGTGAGTCCCGGGCTCTCCATGCCACTGGAATCAAGCTATCCTGGCTGAAGAGGGGTAAAACCCCGAAACCGGTCATAGGATGCTTGGTTCCAGTACAGGGAGGACCTGGCTTGGCAGTTCGGGCTGGACTTTTCCCATGAGGCACAGGGTCAAGACTGATTTACATATGGCTGGGTTCAAACTGGATTGGCATGGTGAGCAAAAAAACAATGGTTTTAGTCCCGGATCTCTGTACTGGGGTGAATGTATGACATTGTTCTGCATTCTGTCCATCAACTGGTGTTTTTGCATTTGTCACCCCGAGTGGGACGGGTATGCTCAGATGTGAGTCCCGTGCTCTCCATGCCACTGGAATCAAGCTATCCTGGCTGAAGAGGGGTGAAACCCCGAAACCGGTCCTATGATGCTTGGTTCCAGTCCAGGGAGGACCTGGCTTGGCAGTTCGGGCTGGACTGTTCCCAAAAGACACAGGGTCAAGACTGATTTGAATATGGCTGGGTTCAAACTGGATTGGCATGGTTTGCAAAAAAACGATGGATTTAGGCCCAGATCTCTGTACTGGGGTGAATGTATGACATTGATCTGCATTCTGTCCATCAACTGTTGTTTTTGCATTTGTCACCCCGAGTGGGACGGGTATGCACAGACGTGAGTCCCGTGCTCTCCATGCCACTGGAATCAAGCTATCCTGGCTGAAGAGGGGTGAAACCCCGAAACCGGTCCTAGGATGCTTGGTTCCAGTACAGGGAGGACCTGGCTTGGCAGTTCGGGCTGGACTTTTCCCATGAGGCACAGGGTCAAGACTGATTTGCATATGGCTGGGTTCAAACTGGATTGGCATGGTGAGCAAGAAAACAATGGTTTTAGTCCCAGATCTCTGTACTGGGGTGAATGTATGACATTGTTCTGCATTCTGTCCATCAACTGTTGTTTTTGCATTTGTCACCCTGAGTGGGACGGGTATGCTCATACGTGAGTCCCGTGCTCTCCATGCCACTGGAATCAAGCTATCCTGGCTGAAGAGGGGTGAAACCCCGAAACCAGTCCTAGGATGCTTGGTTCCAGTCCAGGGAGGACCTGGCTTGGCAGTTCGGGCTGGACTGTTCCCTTGAGGCACAGGGTCAAGACTGATTTGCATATGGCTGGGTTCAAACTGGATTGGCATGGTGAGCAAAAAAACTATGGATTTAGGCCCAGATCTCTGTACTGGGGTGAATGTATGACATTGTTCTGCATACTGTCCATCAACTGCTGTTTTTGCATTAGTCGACCCGAGTGGGATGGGTATGCTCAGACGTGAGTCCCGTGCTCTCCATGCCACTGGAATCAAGCTATCCTGGTTGAAGTGGGGTGAAACCCCGAAACCGGTCCTAAGATGCTTGGTTCCAGTCCAGGGAAGACCTGGCTTGGCAGTTTGGGCTAGACTGTTCCCAAGAGGCACAGGGTCAAGACTGATGTGCATATGGCTGGGTTCAAACTGGATTGGCATGGTGCGCAAAAAAACAATGGATTTAGGCCCAGATCTCTGTACTGAGGTGAATGTATGCAATTGTTCTGCATTCTGTCCATTAACTGTTGTTTTTCATTTGTCACCCTGAGTGGGACGGGTATTCACAGACGTGAGTCCCGGGCTCTCCATGCCACCGGAATCAAGCTATCCTGGCTGAAGAGGGGTAAAACCCCGAAACCGGTCATAGGATGCTTGGTTCCAGTACAGGGAGGACCTGGCTTGGCAGTTCGGGCTGGACTTTTCCCATGAGGCACAGGGTCAAGACTGATTTGCATATGGCTGGGTTCAAACTGGATTGGCATGGTGAGCAAAAAAACAATGGTTTTAGTCCCGGATCTCTGTACTGGGGTGAATGTATGACATTGTTCTGCATTCTGTCCATCAACTGGTGTTTTTGCATTTGTCACCCCGAGTGGGACGGGTATGCTCAGATGTGAGTCCCGTGCTCTCCATGCCACTGGAATCAAGCTATCCTGGCTGAAGAGGGGTGAAACCCCGAAACCGGTCCTATGATGCTTGGTTCCAGTCCAGGGAGGACCTGGCTTGGCAGTTCGGGCTGGACTGTTCCCAAAAGACACAGGGTCAAGACTGATTTGAATATGGCTGGGTTCAAACTGGATTGGCATGGTTTGCAAAAAAACGATGGATTTAGGCCCAGATCTCTGTACTGGGGTGAATGTATGACATTGATCTGCATTCTGTCCATCAACTGTTGTTTTTGCATTTGTCACCCCGAGTGGGAGGGGTATGCACAGACGTGAGTCCCGTGCTCTCCATGCCACTGGAATCAAGCTATCCTGGCTGAAGAGGGGTGAAACCCCGAAACCGGTCCTAGGATGCTTGGTTCCAGTACAGGGAGGACCTGGCTTGGCAGTTCGGGCTGGACTTTTCCCATGAGGCACAGGGTCAAGACTGATTTGCATATGGCTGGGTTCAAACTGGATTGGCATGGTGAGCAAGAAAACAATGGTTTTAGTCCCAGATCTCTGTACTGGGGTGAATGTATGACATTGTTCTGCATTCTGTCCATCAACTGTTGTTTTTGCATTTGTCACCCTGAGTGGGACGGGTATGCTCATACGTGAGTCCCGTGCTCTCCATGCCACTGGAATCAAGCTATCCTGGCTGAAGAGGGGTGAAACCCCGAAACCAGTCCTAGGATGCTTGGTTCCAGTCCAGGGAGGACCTGGCTTGGCAGTTCGGGCTGGACTGTTCCTGGACTGCTTTGTTCGCCATAAGTTGGCAGGGTATGCTCAGACGTGAGTCCCTTGCTCACTTTGCCACTGGATTCAAGCAAGCCTGGCTGAAGACGGCTGAAATGCCAGAAACCGGTCCTAGGAAGCTTGTTCCTGGTCCAGGGAAGGCATGGCTTGGCAGTTCGGGCTGGACTGTTCCCATGAGGCACAGGGTCAGACTGATTTGCATATGGCCATGTCTGAACTGGGGTGGCAGAGTGCGCTAAAGAATGGTGATGGATCAAACCCAGATCTGTTGACTGGGTGTGAGTGTTCGATTGGTTCTGATGCTCCGTCCATCACCACCCCCTTTTGTACTGCTTTGTTCGCCATAAGTTGGCAGGGTATGCTCAGACGTGAGTCCCTTGCTCACTTTGCCACTGGATTCAAGCAAGCCTGGCTGAAGACGGCTGAAATGCCAGAAACCGGTCCTAGGTAGCTTGTTCCTGGTCCAGGGAAGGCATGGCTTGGCAGTTCGGGCTGGACTGTTCCCATGAGGCACAGGGTCAGACTGATTTGCATATGGCCATGTCTGAACTGGGGTGGCAGAGTGCGCTAAAGAATGGTGATGGATCAAACCCAGATCTGTTGACTGGGTGTGAGTGTTCGATTGGTTCTGATGCTCCGTCCATCACCACCCCCTTTTGTACTGCTTTGTTCGCCATAAGTTGGCAGGGTATGCTCAGACGTGAGTCCCTTGCTCACTTTGCCACTGGATTCAAGCAAGCCTGGCTGAAGATGGCTGAAATGCCAGAAACCGGTCCTAGGAAGCTTGTTCCTGGTCCAGGGAAGGCATGGCTTGGCAGTTCGGGCTGGACTGTTCCCATGAGGCACAGGGTCAGACTGATTTGCATATGGCCATGTCTGAACTGGGGTGGCAGAGTGCGCTAAAGAATGGTGATGGATCAAACCCAGATCTGTTGACTGGGTGTGAGTGTTCGATTGGTTCTGATGCTCCGTCCATCACCACCCCCTTTTGTACTGCTTTGTTCGCCATAAGTTGGCAGGGTATGCTCAGACGTGAGTCCCTTGCTCACTTTGCCACTGGATTCAAGCAAGCCTGGCTGAAGACGGCTGAAATGCCAGAAACCGGTCCTAGGAAGCTTGTTCCTGGTCCAGGGAAGGCATGGCTTGGCAGTTCGGGCTGGACTGTTCCCATGAGGCACAGGGTCAGACTGATTTGCATATGGCCATGTCTGAACTGGGGTGGCAGAGTGCGCTAAAGAATGGTGATGGATCAAACCCAGATCTGTTGACTGGGTGTGAGTGTTCGATTGGTTCTGATGCTCCGTCCATCACCACCCCCTTTTGTACTGGACTGTTCCCTTGAGGCACAGGGTCAAGACTGATTTGCATATGGCTGGATTCAAACTGGATTGGCATGGTGAGCAAAAAAACTATGGATTTAGGCCCAGATCTCTGTACTGGGGTGAATGTATGACATTGTTCTGCATACTGTCCATCAACTGCTGTTTTTGCATTAGTCGACCCGAGTGGGATGGGTATGCTCAGACGTGAGTCCCGTGCTCTCCATGCCACTGGAATCAAGCTATCCTGGTTGAAGTGGGGTGAAACCCCGAAACCGGTCCTAAGATGCTTGGTTCCAGTCCAGGGAAGACCTGGCTTGGCAGTTTGGGCTAGACTGTTCCCAAGAGGCACAGGGTCAAGACTGATGTGCATATGGCTGGGTTCAAACTGGATTGGCATGGTGAGCAAAAAAACAATGGATTTAGGCCCAGATCTCTGTACTGAGGTGAATGTATGCAATTGTTCTGCATTCTGTCCATTAACTGTTGTTTTTGCATTTGTCACCCCAAGTGGGACAGGTATGCTCAGACGTGAGTCCCGTGCTCTCCATGCCACTGGAGTCAAGCTATCCTGGCTGAAAAGGGGTGAAACCCTGAAAACGGTTCTAGGATGCTTGGTTCCAGTCCAGGGAGGACCTGGCTTGGCAGTTCGGGCTGTACTGTTCCCATGAGGCACAAGGTCAAGATTGATTTGCATATGGCTGGGTTCAAACTTTATTGGCATGGTGAGCAAAAAAACGATGGATTTAGGCCCAGATCTCTGTACTGGGGTGAATGTATAACATTGTTCTGCATTCTGTCCATCAAGTGTTGTTTTTGCATTCCTGTTGGCAGTGGGTTTGTGCCTGGTTTAGGTAGTCACTTAATGCCGGCGTCTATAGGCCTCCTGGATTGGCCTCCTCGGCAGTCCGTCTGCAATCTAGGTGGTCTGCTAGTGGATCAGTTACTGGTAGTGTTCTATCACCTCCGTAACGCTGGTCTTGTTTTCCTGCGGTCTGCACCATGTCTTCCTCTCCCTCTTCTCCTTGGCCTTCCCCGACCCCGTTATTCCTTGCTGGTAGTCTGTGGGGGTTGTGGGGTTCGAGTTTGCCCCTGCGCTGTGTCAGGGTGCATCCATGTTGCTACGCGATTTGGATTGTTTTGGGTGTGTTATTTTCTATGATTTATATGGTGGATTGTTCCGCCAGATGCGTGGAATTTGCAGGCCTGTGGCAGATTTTTGCTGCTTTTTGTGGTGCGGTTGGCATGTTTTTTTTCCATTCGCGTATCACATTTATGCAGCGTGGCGTTGATTTTCACACGGAGATTTGGCGGGTTATCTGGTGACTATCGCATGCTACCGCCTTATTGTGAATTCCACGTTGGCACGGAGTTATTTTCCCGCGATAGGCTGCGATATTGAAAGTTGCGTTATGCTACTCTTGCGGTAGTTATCACATGTTCTTGTGAAGATACCCCTTAGGTTCTGTTAGGTGTATGTCGACTGTTGCGTTACTTATCTGGATGCAATAACATAAGGCTCAGAGAGGCACCAAAATACAGGTCATGTGGCATACTGTGAAATGTCTTGCTCTAAAAGTGCCAAGCATAGGTAGGTAGGTAAAGCTTTATTCGATAAAAAATATCATAAAAGCACAACATACAATGATAAAAGGATCAAGTTAGACAATAAAAACAGCAATAGTTGATCGTGAATACATCTAAAAGGGTTATAAAAAAAAAAAAGAGGTTAAGAACAGCATATGAAAGACAAAGACAAAGTGCTTAGTGACTTGAAGTTTGTTAAAGTGCAAATAGGAACAGATCGCAGAGGTGGATCAATGCGGTTAAGGAGAAGTTTTTTTCTTACGCAACAGCCAAGCACAGCCCAAATACTTGGCAATGCCGCAGACAATAGTAAGGGACGAGGTATCAGTCTGCAGAATGCGTAGCACAGTACGATAGTCACGGCATCCGAGCATTCTACAAATCGGACGCAGCCATTTGGCTCTTGGCCTTCGATAATGGTAGCAAGCAAATAAAAAGTGAGGAATGGACTCATTAGGTGCTGTACAGCTCGGGCAACCAGCGGATGAAGATAAGGATCCCTTCCAGCCAGCAGTCACACAATTAAGGGGGAGGGACCCAAATCTAAAACGTACGTACAAGGATCTGTCTAGTGGGGACTGGATGAAGTCGAGATATGCCTCCAATTTACAAAAGGGCTTATGTTCGAAAAAAGCCTCGCTCAGCTTCCCCGATTTGGGATTGCTCAGCTCTCTTGTATTTACCCAACTCCAATAGGCTTCCTTAAGATCCTGTTTCGAAGGGGGTACCTGGGATACCCAGGAATCTTCATGGCCAATGGATTTCAATGTTTGCTTTATGTGAGTAATCCATTTTAACCTCCGCCCAGTGTCTGCTGATATGAGATCATTTAAACCTGCTGCATATCTAACAAGTTCAGGGGTCCTCCGCAGTCTTGCCCAGAATAATAAAGGTCGTAGACGTGCAATGTCCTGAATAGAGTGTCTACCGAGGTCATACAGCAAAGGTTTTAGGGGGGATGATGTTGGGACAGAGATGAGATTCCTCATAAATTTATTCTCCGAGACAACCAGATCGTGAATATTTTCATAGCCCCAAATTTCAGCCCCATACATAGAACTAGACAGTGCCTGGGCCTCATATACCACAAGAGCCGGTGCTACAGGTCGACTAGTAGAGAGATATTGTTCTCTTATAATAGCACCGGATACCCTCTTGTGGCACAGAAGCATCTTAGTCAGATGCGAACTCCACTTCATCCCTTTTGCAATACGTATCCCTAGGTAATCAAAGGAATCTACAATATCTAAAGGAGTGCCATCCAGGGTAAAAGCATAGGACAATCACCCACATAACCAAATAGTGTACTCACGTCAGAGCTGATTCTTCTCTGAGTGTCCCCACAGTAACACTTTCCCTAAGTCAAACTATAGGATTGCTGTAGAAGTGCAGATGATAGTGCCCCTGATTTGGAGCCCTGGACAGGTGGAGGAGTTTTACAATTCATACCAGTACCATTAGAAGAACCCTGTAACTCAACCCAGTTACTATGTGTCAATATTACGTTTTGTTGAATTATTAAAGTACTTCTTTTTCTTTTACAAGAAAAACACCTGGCAAAATGCAGCCTCTATTTCATTTTGGATGCATGGCTGCAATTTACGCTAAGAAAATAGAGCTAAATGCAGGGTTACTCTCTTCGTGTAATCGCGTCATTTTGAGTCATTTGACTATAATTTCGCATAATTACACTACAGCATGTGAGTTATGCCCACTCCTAGTACTTAGTCCACTTCTCTGTGGCAACAGCTCCATCAAAAAAACCACAGACTGAACTAACCATCAACTATTATATCAACAATATTGACTTCAGAGATTGAAAAGACTGTCACAGGATTAAACTCACTCTCTCTTTTCTTTGACCCAGATGAGGCAGGACCTAAGGAGCCTCGGATGTGCCACTTAATTAGATACATTGCTGCAGGTGTTAGATCTGCCACCTTGGCGTGGGTCTCCCTTCCAGTTTTTTTTGTTGTTGCCTCATGTGTGTTTGCCGGGCAAGTGTACCCACTTGCCAGTCCCCAAACCTTCCCTTTTCTTCATATCAGACACCCCTATGGTAGGCCCAAGGGCAGGGTGCATTGTAAGTATAAGGTAGGACATGCCCTGGTTTATGTGGCATGTCCTAATAGTGAATTACAGCCATTTCCGTTTTTCACTATTGCAAGGCTACCTGTTCCCCATAGGCCAGAATGGGCAGTTTGATTGCCCAGTCAACATGGCAGTACCTGACTGCACACAGGCTCTGCAATGGCGGACCTGAGACACACCTTTACAGGCTACTTCTGCAAGCCCACCAGCAGCATTTGGTTTACACGCCCTGGGCACACTCAGTGCACTGTACTAGGGTCTGACAAGTAAACCAAACCAGCCAATCATGGAATCACTAATCCATACAGAAAACTGCCTCTAAAGCGGCGATAATGGGAGTGATAATATGCCGCAGAGAATTCCAATAGAAGCCCATGTTGACACTAGAACATGGGCTTCTATGGGAATTCTCAAGGGCATATTATCAAGCCCATTATCGCCGCTTTAGCGGCAGTTTTTTGCCGCTAAAGCGGCAATAATTTTAACGCTGTTTCTTCATAATATGCCCCCAAATCTTTCTGGATACCTGCAGACAAATTAGGTTACCACGGGGCATATTATCAAGAAATGGCATTAAAATTATCGCCGCTTTAGTGGCAGAAAACTGCCGCTAAAGCAGCGAGAATGGGCTTGATAATATGCCCTTGAGAATTCCCATAGAAACCCATGTTCTGGTGTCAACATGGGCTTCTATGGGAATTCTCTGCAGCATATTATCAAGCCCATTATCGCCGCTTTAGCTGCAGTTTTCTGCCGCTAAAGCGGCGATAATTTTAACGCCGTGGTTGATAATATGCCCCCACATTTTTAGGTCTCGCTGAGACAGCGAAAGCTGTCTCTTTGAGACATTTTGTAAGTGGGCTTTCAAAAGTGCTACCCACATGGTTTTGCTGGCCTAGGGCTTGAGTGCACGATGGCGTGCACGTGCACAGCTGCTCCTCTGCTCCTTGCATTCCCCCCTCCCTTCTCACCCAGCCCTTTGATGCTCTGCTCGATTACTTTCACTTTAGCCGCTTTGACCCTTGCATTCCCCCCTCCCTTATCACCCAGACCTTTGATGCTCTGCTCGATTACTTTCACTTTCGCCGCTTTGATGTTTGATCGCAAACGCGATCACTTCCGCTTCGCATAGCCTGTACTTGTTCTCTTTGTCCTCACATATGCTCTTCCCTCTATGTTTTTCTCTCTGGTATCACATGTGCTATTCCCTCTGTATTTTCACTCTGCCCTCACATGTGCTTTTCCCTCTCCATTTTTCTCTCTTTCCTCACACATGCTATTGCCTCTGTATTTGTCTCTCTTCCCTCACATGTACTCTTTCCCTCTGCATTTTTTCTCTATGCTCTCACATGTGCTCTTCGCTCTGTATTTTTTTCGCTGCCCTCGCATGTGTTCTTCTCTCTATATGTTTCTCTCTGCTCTCACATGCTCTCTTCCCTCTATGTTTTTATCTCCGGTCTAACATGTGCCCTACCCTCTGTATTTTTCGCTTTGCTCTCACATGAGCTCTTCCCTCTCTATTTTTCTCTCCTCCCTCACATGGACTCTTCCCTCTGTATTTTTCTCTCTGCCCTCACATGCTTTTCCCTCTGTATTTTTCTCTCTGCCCTCACATACTCTTCCCTGTATGTTTTCCTCTTTTCCCTCAAGTGCACTCTTCCCTCTGATCACATGCATACACAACTATGCACACATACAAACACACACATGCATTTACACACACATATGAACATATACAAACACACACAAACATGCATAAACATATGCATATACATGCACACTGTTAGACGGACCGGGAGGGTCGGCCGAGGACAAGGGGAGAGGTCTCCGGGGAGAGCCGTCTCCAGCGATCGTACAGACAAATAACTTCCCCCCCACAGACAGATACCACACAAGGAGATGAGTTAGCGTTCTTTATAAGCACTTCTTAAGGTACGATGAAAAGGTACAAGGTGGTCTGGACTCAGGGGTCCCCTCGATTCAAGTCTCTCAAGATGGGAAAAGGGGGTAGCGGGACAGTCTGGTTACCAGTCTGGTAGTTGAGGTGGTGTGGTGGGTAGCTCACAATCCTCGAGCTTAGGTGGTCTAGCTGGTACGGGCCGTGGCAGCGCCAGCAGGTCCCAGTGAAGATGGTCGATACACGGGCCGCGGCAGCGCCAGCAGGTCCCAGAGAAGATGGTCGATGTACGGTCCGCGGCAGCGCCAGCAGGTCCCGGTGAAGATGGTCGTTACAACGGGCCGCGGCAGAGCCAGCAGGTCCCGACGAGGATGGATGTTGCAGAAGGCCGCGGCAGCGCCAGCAGGCAGGACGGTGGATCACAAGATAGGGCTACGGCAGCGCCAGTAGTCCGTCAAGGCTGAGTTCTCTCGGTGTCTCTCGACTCCAGGATACAACTGCCTTCCTGCTCCGCAGCTGCTCCAGTTATAGGGCAGGTGCCCTTTGATGTCCGGACCCTCGCACTTGGGGGTCGGAGGGTCCGGGATGAAGGTGTCCAGACACCCAGCGGGGGGTGGAGCCGGTGCCTGGGGGAGCTGGAGGCGATCGTCACCTGGCGGGGGAGAGTCCTTGGCACTTCGTCCTCCCATTGACCTGCCAAGTGATCCGCTCACCTCCTGGGTGGATGGTGGTGCCGGGATGTCGGGGCCGGCCAGGCCCAGGGTTAGGGTTGGGGGGAGGCCACGCGGCCTCGTGGCGCAGGGCCCAAGATGGCGGCTTGACCCGGCCGAGGGAGCCGGTGGTGGTTTGGGGCCCGTGCTACAGGGAGGTCCGAGGGCAGGAGTTCCGTCGGGAGACGGGGTGCGGGTGATTCTCGTGGGCCGCGCCTGGGGGGCCGGGGCTTGGGCCCTGTCATGCGCGGAGGGCGCAAGCCCTTCGTGTGGCCTGTCCAACATGCGTCCCCCCCAGCTGAAGGCGGGGAGAGTCACCCATCTCCTTGGGGACTCTCTTCGTCGAGGCGGAAGAAGCGGGACAGGCCATCTGCGTTGGCGTGGTCTTGGCCCGGTCGGTGCTCCACGGTGAAGTCCATTCCCTGCAGGGAGATGGACCAGCGCAGTAGTTTGGGGTTTTCCCCCCGCATCTGCATCAGCCACTGCAGGGGTCTATGGTCGGTTTGTACCCGGAAGTGGGTACCGAAGAGATAGGGCCGGAGCTTTTTGAGGGCCCACACCACTGCGAAGGCCTCCCTCTCGATGGTGCTCCAGCGCTGTTCTCGGCCCAGGAGACGTCGGCTGATGAAGGCCACCGGCTGGTCATGACCCTCGGGGTTCACTTGGGAAAGAACCGCTCCGATGCCGTGGTCGGAGGCGTCTGTCTGTACTACGAATTCCCGACTGTAATCGGGGGCCTGGAGCACAGGGGCGGTGCACAGGGCGGCCTTCAACTTTTCGAAGGCCGCTTGACAATCGGGGGTCCAGTTAATCCGCTTTGGTTGGTTCTTGGACGTGAGACCCGTGAGGGGCCCCACAATGCTGCCGTAGTCCCTCACGAACCGCCGGTAGTAGCCGGTGAGCCCCAAGAAGGCTCGGACTTCGGTCTGAGTGACGGGGGGCTGCCAGGACTGGATGGCAGCAATCTTAAGTTGCAGTGGGGCCACCAGCCCGCTCCCCACCTGGTGCCCCAGGTAGGTCACGGACCCTTGACCAATTTGGCATTTGCCGGCCTTAATCGTAAGGCCGGCCCGCTGGAGGGCCTGTAGGACCTCCTGGAGGTGGAGGAGGTGGTCGGACCAGTGGTGGCTGTATACAGCGATATCGTCCAGGTAGGCAGCGCTGAACTCTTCGAGCCCCGCCAAGACCTGGTTCACAAGATGTTGAAATGTAGCGGGGGCGTTCTTCATGCCAAAGGGCATGACCTTGAAGTGGTAGTGGCCATCGGGGGTAGAGAAGGCGGATCGTTCTTGAGCTCGGGGTGTGAGACCGATCTGCCAGTAGCCCGCTGTTAGGTCGAAGATACTGAGGTAGCGGGCGGCCCCCAGTCCGTCGATCAATTCATCCGCTCTGGGGATAGGATGAGCGTCGGTTCGGGTGACAGCGTTCAAGCCCCGGTAGTCGACGCAGAATCTCAGTTCAGGTGTGGTGCCGGGGGCAGTGGCTTTGGGGACCAATACCACTGGACTGGCCCAGGGACTGTCCGAGGGCTCGATGACCCCGATCGTGAGCATTTTGGCCACTTCCTCTTGTATGCAGGCCCGTACCCGATCTGGTACGCGGTAGGCCCGGTGCCGGACAGGGGGACTGTCCCCGGTGTCTACGTCGTGCAAGCACCAAGGGGTGACCCCGGGAGTGAGGGAGAACAGTGAAGCGAACCGCAGCAGGAGGTCCCGGCAGCCCTGGCGTTGCTCTGGGGTGAGGGCATCGGAGAGCCGGACCCCGTCCACGGAACCGTCTTTCTCCTGAGTCGTCAGGAGATCAGGGAGAGGCTCGGAGTCTTCTTCCGCCCCACTGTCTGTAGCCATCAGGAGGCTGAGTTCTGAGCGCACAAAGTGTGGTTTGAGTCTGTTGGTGTGGAGGACCCGAAGGGGGTTCCGGGTGGTCCCCATGTCGATGAGGTAAGTGACGGGGCTTTTGCGCTCGACCACCTTGAAGGGCCCCGTCCACTTATCTTGCAAGGCACATGGTTCGGTGGGGGACATCACCCACACTTGTTGTCCCGGTTCGAACTCGACGGAGGAGGCATGGTGATCATACCATCTCTTCATGTCTTCCTGGCTGGCCTCGAGGTTCGCCTTGGCCATCTCCCTGAAGCGCCGGGTCTGATTACGTAGGGCCAGGAGGTACTTGAAGACGTCTGGAGGGGTCTTTAGGGGGGCCATCTCCCAACCTTCTTTGACTAGGCTGAGGGGCCCTCGCACAGGGTGCCCGTACAGGAGTTCGAAGGGACTAAAACCGAGGGACTTCTGGGGAACTTCCCGGTAGGCGAAGAGGAGGCACGGGAGTAGCACATCCCACTGGCGTCGGAGGGGCTCTTCCAATCCCCCAATCATCCCCTTGAGAGTGCGGTTGAATCGCTCCACTAGTCCGTTCCCTTGGGGGTGATAGGGGGTCGTGAATCGGTAGGTGACCCCGCACTGTTGCCAGAGGGACTTCATGTATTTGGAGATGAAGTTCGTGCCTCGGTCGCTGACGACTTCTCGGGGGAAGCCCACCCGGGAGAAGATCCCCATTAGGGCCCGGCCAACCACCGGAGCGGTTACTGTTCGTAGAGGCACCGCCTCGGGGTAGCGGGTGGCGTGATCCACCAGTACTAGGATGAACCTATGTCCTTGTGCCGTGCGGGGGTCCAGGGGCCCCACAATGTCTATTCCTACCCTCTCGAACGGGGTGGTGACCACCGGGAAGGGTTGTAGAGGGGCCTTCAGCTTACGGCCACTCTTCCCGCTGGCCTGGCACGTGGGGCAGGACCGGCAGTGGTTCAGGACGTCGTTCCGCATCTTCGGCCAGAAAAAGTGGGTCACTAGGCGACTGTAAGTTTTGTCTTGGCCCAGGTGTCCAGCCAGGGGGACATCGTGGGCCAGATTGAGCAGGAAGCTTCTGAAGCGGAGAGGTACCACCAGTACTCGACCGGCCCCTAGCTCTGCGATCCTCTGTTCGCTGTATAGCAGGTCGTTCTCCCAGTAGACCCAGGGAGTTCCGGTGGAGTCCCCTGCGCTCTGGGCGCTGGCTTGTTGGCGGAGTCCCTCGAGGGAGGGGCAGGTCTTTTGCTCCTGGCGGAACTGCTCTTGGGTGGGCCCCCCTTCTTGACGCCACTGAGCCAGGCCGGGGACGTCCTGGAGGTGCGCGTCCCCTTCGGTCGTTGGCTCCGGGGGGTTGGCCTCATCGTTGTCTTCTACTGGGGCGACCGGGGGCGGAGGTGCTGGCCATTCCGGTTCTTCTGGTCGGGGAACGGCACGGGCTGCCCTGGACCGGGTGGTTACGCAGGCCCAGTCCGGGAGGCCCAGCATCCCCAGGTGCTCTCTTCTCTCGACGGTGGCCCATTGGGAACTCTCAAGGTCATTCCCCAGGAGGCAGTCCACGGGGGCATCATCCCGGACCGTCACTTTCAACAGGCCGGAGACCCCTCCCCATTCGAAGGGGACGCAGGCCATTTGACACAGACTTTCGGAATTGTCAGCTGAGCGGACGGGGCAGAGAATGTTCGGCAGGATCTGCTCGGGTTTCACCAGGTGACAGCGGACGGCCGTCACACTGGAGCCTGTGTCACGTAAGGCCTCGGCCCGATGCCCATTAATGGTCACCCACTGACCGTATTTCCTGGTGTTGGCGGGTAGGGGAGCCCGCGGGACTATGTCTTTTCCCCCTAGGCACGCTAGAACCATGGCGGCCGGTTCCCACTCTTGCTGGGCCGGCTCATACTCTTCCTGTTCCTCTGACAGTCGTTCTTCCCCCAGGGCGGCGGCAGCTACCTGGCGGGGCTTGGGTGTTTGGTTCTGCGGGCAGCTCGGGTCATTGGCGTAATGGCCGACTCGCTGGCATCGGTGGCACGTGACATTGGCTCGGAACCCTGGACGCATCGGGGGGTTTCCCCGGCCGGCCGAGGGCGGGGTGCTGGCCACGGGTGTTGCCGGGAGGGTGTCTCTCCCTCGCCCCTGGCCTCCTCCTCCTCCCCGAGGACGGTGCTGGCCTTGGTTGCTTCGGTTCTGCTCGTGCAGTCCTCTCCGGCCCACTCGGGTGCTCTCCCATCGGTCAGCTTCAGCGGCGAGCTGCCGGGGGTCGGTCAACTTACTGTCGAGGAGGTGCTGCCTGAGCTCGACGAAGCAGTTGTTCGACAGGTGTTCCCATACCATGAGGTTAAAGAGTTGTTCGTAGGTCGTTACATGGCTCCCCTTGATCCACCCCTCGAAGGCTCTGCTGAAATAGTTTACGTACTCCACCCAAGTTGTACCCGGGATCCGGGTGCAATCTCTGAACCTCTGGCGGTACATCTCGGGTGTGAGGCCGTAACGGGTGAGGAGAGCAGCCTTCATGTGGTCGTAGGACGACATTTGGTGATCTGGGAGCTGCAACAGGGCATCGCGACCTTCGTTGACGAACCTCCCCCATAGTCCAGCTCCCCAATCACTCCGGTCGATCCGGTGGGAGGTCATGGCGATCTCGTAGGCTTTGAACCACTGCTGTATGTCGTCTTCTCGGACATACTCTCGGACAACATCCTTGGGGATGTGGACTTTTTTCTCGGTTGCCCCTGGGTGTGCGGTCGCTCAGGCACCCCCGTCTCTTTATTCTGTTTCCGAAGTTCTATTTCCGCCAGTTTGCGTTCGTGTTCGAGTGTTATTCTTTTTTCCTCAAGCTCTCTCTGTCTCTGTTTTTCTTCTCGCTCCTCTCGGAGCCGCAGATGCTCTAGATTTAGTTTCTGCTCGGCTAACTTTAGTTCACCGTCCATATTGAGTCGTGCCATTTCCAACTCGTGTAATCTGGTCCTTTCTCTTTCCTGGATCTCCTCCTGCGAGAGGCCCGTTCCCCTCTCCTCGGGAGCCGTGGCGTTTCCCTCTGGTGCGACACTGTTTTGGTCGGAGGATCCGGTGATCCCAGTTTCTGCCCACGACTCAAGGGCGCGCTTCAAATCCTCTTTGGTACTCAGGCCGGTGGTAGCAATGCCTAGTTCCATGCAGAATTGTTTAAGTTCGCGGTGGTTATACTCTTCCAACTTATCCATTTGGAACTTTTCAGTGGAACCGCTATCTTTAGCCGACATCGTGGTTTTGTCGTGGGGTGAGCTACTCTCTGTACGATTACGCGTTGATTCGGATCGCGCCGCTGGCCACCAATGTTAGACGGACCGGGAGGGTCGGCCGAGGACAAGGGGAGAGGTCTCCGGGGAGAGCCGTCTCCAGCGATCGTACAGACAAATAACTTCCCCCCCACAGACAGATACCACACAAGGAGATGAGTTAGCGTTCTTTATAAGCACTTCTTAAGGTACGATGAAAAGGTACAAGGAGGTCTGGACTCAGGGGTCCCCTCGATTCAAGTCTCTCAAGATGGGAAAAGGGGGTAGCGGGACAGTCTGGTTACCAGTCTGGTAGTTGAGGTGGTGTGGTGGGTAGCTCACAATCCTCGAGCTTAGGTGGTCTAGCTGGTACGGGCCGCGGCAGCGCCAGCAGGTCCCAGTGAAGATGGTCGATACACGGGCCGCGGCAGCGCCAGCAGGTCCCAGAGAAGATGGTCGATGTACGGTCCGCGTCAGCGCCAGCAGGTCCCGGTGAAGATGGTCGTTACAACGGGCCGCGGCAGCGCCAGCAGGTCCCGACGAGGATGGATGTTGCAGAAGGCCGCGGCAGCGCCAGCAGGCAGGACGGTGGATCACAAGATAGGGCTACGGCAGCGCCAGTAGTCCGTCAAGGCTGAGTTCTCTCGGTGTCTCTCGACTCCAGGATACAACTGCCTTCCTGCTCCACAGCTGCTCCAGTTATAGGGCAGGTGCCCTTTGATGTCCGGACCCTCGCACTTGGGGGTCGGAGGGTCCGGGATGAAGGTGTCCAGACACCCAGCGGGGGGTGGAGCCGGTGCCTGGGGGAGCTGGAGGCGATCGTCACCTGGCGGGGGAGAGTCCTTGGCACTTCGTCCTCCCATTGACCTGCCAAGTGATCCGCTCACCTCCTGGGTGGATGGTGGTGCCGGGATGTCGGGGCCGGCCAGGCCCAGGGTTAGGGTCGGGGGGAGGCCACGCGGCCTCGTGGCGCAGGGCCCAAGATGGCGGCTTGACCCGGCCGAGGGAGCCGGTGGTGGTTTGGGGCCCGTGCTACAGGGAGGTCCGAGGGCAGGAGTTCCGTCGGGAGACGGGGTGCGGGTGATTCTCGTGGGCTGCGCCTGGGGGGCTGGGGCTTGGGCCCTGTCATGCGGGGAGGGCGCAAGCCCTTCGTGTGGCCTGTCCAACACACACCAACACACCAACCCCACATACACATATAAACAAGCACGCACACCAACATACTCAAACACATATACATACACACAAACATGCATACACAGACATGGGTATACACAGAAACATATGTGTACACATCCATGAAGACAAATGAACACAATGACACACCCATACTTGCACACCAACACACACATGCATACACAAACATATACACATACAAACACACGCATACACACACAGATATATACATATAGACACACACTATGCACACACACGCATCTCCCGTACTGTCTCAGGGGAAGAGTCGGTGTCAGCTGTCTCCTAGAGGGAGATCTCGCATGAGACAGTAAGACTCAGAGACATGTGGCGGTGGGGAGAGACAGACATGCCTCCCTTTAATTGTGTTGCTGCAAGATGGTGACTATCTTATGCCACTGGTGCATTCAGATAAGCGGCAGGAAGTTCGTCGGACACTTGCACTGGTTTCAATTTCGAGAAAGTGGGGTGAACGTTTCACAGATCGGGAGTTTGTGTCAACACGTGTTTCTCCTTCACGGCAAGGCCAATCAGTACGTTTTGTTTAACCGTGTGGTCATGAATCCTTTAATTGCATAAGTGAGCGGGTATGGATGTAAACAAAAGTGTAACACTAATACCACATTTTCTGTCACTTTTGTGAACAGGTTTGCTGTGAATGTATAAATGAGAATGGCATTTTAGAATACGTTGCATGGAAAAGGGTCAGCATGGTGTATACGTGTTTTTGGGTGTTTTTTTATTTTTTTTAAATGTATTTTTTATTGCATGGTTAACGTCATGATATACCAGATTCGGATGCTTCATTACAGATCAGTTGTTTGGCCCGTGGTTATTTACGAGTTTGGAAAATACTTTTGTATTGTTTCGATTCTTTTTGTCTCTGCCCTATCTCTTGGCTGCGTCCTTACTCTCTCCCATCTTCTCTCTCCACCTCTTTGCTACATGTTCTCTCGTAATGTTTTCATTTTCCCCAACTCTCCTCTTTACTCTCTCTAATTCTTTTTTCGCTCCTTTTCTGTCTCTGTCCCATCTCTCCTCTTTCTCTTCCCACCTGTCCCTTCTCTAACCCCACTCCTCTTCCTCTGCCCGCCCCCCCCCATCCCTCTCTCTCGCAGTACTGCAGCACAGGCAGCACCAGGTCTATGATGCCTTCTCAGTGTTGGCCCTGGGGGTGGAGGAGGTAAGTCAGCCCCCCAAGTGAATCCCATTATCAACAGATAGTGAACCTCTATTTACCAACAAGTACGGAGCGGTCTCGGGTGACGGCTGAGGTGAACAGTGATCTGCTCTCAGCCCTGGCAGGGCCTGTGGGGTGGGGGCGTTACCTTACACTAGGAGAGGAAGTAAAAGTGATATCCTCCCCTCCCCCCCACTCCACCACTGTCTCTCCTCACCCTCCACCTCTCTCTCTCCTCCACTTCTGATTCCCTTCCAACTCGGTCTCTCCTTACCCTCCACCTCGGTCTCTCCTTACCCTCCACCTCGGTCTCTCCTCACCCTCCGTCTCTCCTCACTCTCCACCTCGGTCGCTCCTCACCCTCCACGTGTCTCTCCTCACCCTCCACGTGTCTCTCCTCACCCTCCACACGTCTCTCCTCACCCTCCACACGTGTCTCTCCTCACCCTCCACACGTGTCTCTCCTCACCCTCCACACGTGTCTCTCCTCACCCTCTACACGTGTCTCTCCTCACCCTCCACACATGTCTCTCCTCACCCTCCACACGTGTCTCTCCTCACCCTCCACACGTGTCTCTGCTCACCCTCCACACATGTCTCTGCTCACCCTCCACATGTGTCTCTCCTCACCCTCCACACGTCTCTCCTCACCCTCCACATGTCTCTCCTCACCCTCCACATGTCTCTCCTCACCCTCCACATGTCTCTCCTCACCCTCCACACGTCTCTCTCCTCATCCTCCACCTCACCCTCCACACGTGTCTCTCCTCACCCTCCGTGTCTCTCCTCACCCTCCACGTGTCTCTCCTCACCCTCCACGTGTCTCTCCTCACCTTCCACGTGTCTCTCCTCACTCTCCACATGTCTCTCCTCACCCTCCATGTCTCTCCTCACCCTCCACACGTCTCTCCTCACCCTCCACATGTCTCTCCTCACCCTCCACATGTCTCTCCTCACCCTCCACATGTCTCTCCTCACCCTCCACACGTCTCTCTCCTCATCCTCCACCTCACCCTCCACACGTGTCTCTCCTCACCCTCCGTGTCTCTCCTCACCCTCCACGTGTCTCTCCTCACCCTCCACGTGTCTCTCCTCACCTTCCACGTGTCTCTCCTCACTCTCCACATGTCTCTCCTCACCCTCCATGTCTCTCCTCACCCTCCACGTGTCTCTCCTCACCCTCCACATGTCTCTCCTCACCCTCCACACGTCTCTCCTCACCCTCCACACGTGTCTCTCCTCACCCTCCACACGTGTCTTTCCTCACATTCCACGTCTCTCCTCACCCTCCACACGTGTCTCTCCTCACCCTTCACACGTGTCTCTCCTCACCCTCCACACGTGTCTCCTCACCCTCCGCCTCACCCTCCACATGTGTCTCCTCCTCACCCTCCACATGTGTCTCCTCCTCACCCTCCACAGGTGTCTCCTCCTCACGCTCCACAAGTGTCTCTCCTCACCCTCCACACGTGTCTCTCCTCACCCTACACGTGTCTCTCCTCACCCTCCACGTGTCTCTCCTCACCCTCCACGTGTCTCTGCTGCATGCCTCACACTGCTACACGCCACACACTGCTGCACGCCTCACACTGCTGCACGCCTCACACTGCTGCACGCCACACACTGCTGCATGCCGCTACACGCCACACACTGCTGCATGCCTCACACTGCTGCACGCCACACACTGCCAAGCACTGCTGCACGCCGCACACTGCTGCACGCCGCACACTGCTGCACGCCGCACACTGCTGCACGCCATACACTGCTGCACGCCACACACTGCTACACGAAACATTGCTGCATGCCACACACTTCTGCACGGCACACACTGATGCAACTGGCACACTGCTGCACGCCACACACTGCTGCACACTGCTGCATTACTCACTGCTGCATGCTGCACGACACTGCTGCACGCAGCACACTGCTGCACGCCGCACACTGCTGCACGCCACTGCATGCCACAGTGCTGCATGCCTCACACTGCTACACAAAACACTGCTGCACGCCGCACACTGCTGCACGCAGCACACTGCTGCACGCCGCACACTGCTGCATGCCGCTACACGTCACAGTGCTGCATGCCTCACACTGCTACACGAAACACTGCTACACGCCGCACACTGCTGCACGCCGCACACTGCTGCATGTCGCACACTGCTGCACGCCTCACACTGCTGCACGCCGCACACTGCTGCACGCCGCACACTGCTGCACTCCACACACTGCTTTTATGCGAGTTTATGCTACTGACATTGTAAATGACAATGCCTTTTATTTGTTTTAAAACCAAAACATAAATAAAAGGCATTGTAATTTTACAATGCCAATAGCTCAAACTCTTATAAATGCGAGACCTATTGCATTGCAAATGCTTGTTATAGTTCTTTGCAGCCCTTGCACCTATAGGGGCATATCAACAACAACCGGCGATAATTATCGCTGAGCGCACTTAGCGCTCGGATAATTATCGCCGGCTAGCGCCGATTTTTATCGCTGAGATAGCGTGCTAATAGCAACGCTTATCTCAATAACGATAAAAATCCTGGTGCTAAGTGGCTAACGTGAGATTATCGCTGGAAACCCAGCGATAATCTCACGTTAGCTTGTTGATAGGGAGAGACAAACTTAGCCATGATATCCTCCTTCCATAGGATATCATGGCTAAGTCAGAAAAATACCAGCCGTAAAAAAGCAGCGTTAACCGCGGTTAGCGCTGCTTTTTTTGTCTCTAACAGGGTTAGCGATATTCTTGATAATAGGAGAAATGACGCATAGCGACATTTCTCCTATTATTTTACTCTGGAACGCCCCCTTTGCATCTCATTAGAGACGCAAGGGGAAGCGTAGAGTAAAAGGGTGCTAACATGCGAATTTGCATGTTAGCACCCTGTTGTTGATAGGGTGCTAGTTTTATCTCTGCTTTTTTGGCTTTTAAAGCCAAAAAAGCAGAGATAAAGCCCTTGTTGATATGCCCCTTGGTGCTTTAAACTCGGCAACAGTGCAATAACTCATTAGATATGGCGCTGCCCTCTTCTCTCCCTTACATGCAATGCAGCACAAGTTTGGCTGTTGAGGTGCGGTGTGTCACAAAATAGTAAATGTGGCCCATGATATACCACAATACTCTAAAATGGAATTAAAGTAATCATTATCCACGGTGTCCTTTTGTGTTGCAGGGCTCTGTGCCAGACAGCATATTGTGCTCTGTTCAACGTGTTAAAAGCAAGTTTCAATGGAGTAAGTCTGAATGATATTTACTCGAGCGCCTCCCTGACAATTCTTAGACGTGGGCGCATTTTACCAGCATACAGTTGCTATTTACAGCTGATAAAGCTGAGCTGAGCTGACATTTCTAGAATTTCCCGCTGTGTTGCAGAATGTCATGTTTACTCTAATTTGCCATTTGATAACGGTGGGCCATCCTCGCCGTGAGCCTCAGGTCCCTGCGGGATCATTAGTTCACAGGATTAGCATAAACTCATTTACAACTGAGATGGCGTTGCTACCTAATCCCCTGACCAATTTATATAGATTTGTTCGCATTCCTTCACAAGAGCTCAAACCAATTTAGCCACATCGAGAATAATTATAAAATACAGACCTAGGTCCTCATTTACAAACAATTGCTTCAGGACTGCACTGCAACTCTTGTTGCTGCACTGCCCTACGTCAATTTGAAAGAGCAAGAATGCACCGTATTTATAAGATACAGTGCATTTCTGTCCTATCAGCCAGTGCCATCACACAAATTGGTGCCTAGCGCCAATGCAGGCACCCTTGTACCATGCTGCAAGTGTATCTGCGCTGTTGGCAGGATTCTTTTTGTGAAGGGAGGGGCACCTTCCTGCACAAAAAAAACAATCCATGGAGGCATTTTCCTCATTTTATGTGTGCTGCAGAATGAAAACTGAAAACATTTCTCCCATTACGACTGCTCTGGGAGGTGTCAAGTTTTGGAACTGCCCCAGGTTTGCGTGATTTTGTAAACCTGTGTCAGCGTCTAGATCCATGGGTGTTGAGTGAGAGCACCCTCAGCAACGCCAATGGAACGCCTCCTTGATGCAGAGCAAGGCAACGCAGCATTTTACGCTGCCTTGCCTTACTCCATATCTATGAGGCCATGCAAAGTCAGGCACGGTGGCTGTGTGTCACCTCATAGATATGACTGAGAGGCCTGCAGCAACGGAGCGCCAAAATAAGTGATGCTCCGGCAGCGAAGGCCTCTTGTAAATTGGCCCCCTAAGAACTAAGCACCTTCTGCTCCCTTATAAAAATTATTTCTAGGCATGAGAACAGTAGGCACCACAAGTAAAAGATCTCAATCATTTTAAAATAACTTTTGATCACAATATGCCTTTACCCATGCTATTTAAATATATGTCACGGTTCAACTGAATGCTTTCTTTTAAATAAGCAATAGTCACAAGCTTTATTCTGTGATGTAAAAATAGGCGTACACGCTTTAGATTACTATTTATTTTAACCCCCAGCTCATAATATGGCGCCTTCCTAATACACATCACTGGGGAAACGTCTTCGATGTCTCATTATTTTCTTGTTTTTAAAAAACATTTTCAAAAGTGCATCAAACAGACAGCACAGGCATTTAAAATACATTTTCACTGTGCTGTACATCCACTGATGATCACCAAATTTCCTTATAGCTCCACAACACCCTTTATAATTTGTGTGTGAATTGACAGAACCCCGTCCAGTGGGCCATGGGGAAAGCAGGAGCTACGGTGTCAAATCGTGTGAGTTGAGGCCTTTTACTCCTTATGTCCAGGGGCCTGCTCTATTATGGCTCCTGAGCAATGGGGCCATTTTGCACTTGACCCTCAATGGTAGCATGGGTCAAGCAGTTCCAGGTTTTTTGGTGGTAGGAGGTAGACACGCAGTAGCGGTCCGTGGAGCGAGTTCGGTGGGGCAGTGAGGCGGGGCGGGGGAGGGGCAGAGTGGGGAAATGTAAACACCGGAATATGGATGAACGGAGGTAAGTACACATTTAAATAAATAAAACAAATTTTGTTGCGTGCGCTGAATCGCATTTTGCGATGCAGCGCGCGCGAAGGAATTCATTTTATTTATTTAAATGTGTACTTACCTCCGTTCATCCATATTCCGGTGTTTACATTTCCCCATCCTGTCCCTCCCCCGCCCCGCCTCACTTCCCCACCGAACTCCCTCCACGGACCGCTACTGTAGACACGGGCTGAACACAGGTTCACAACTCAAAATACATTAAGTAGCAGCAATAAATGATTGCCCAGTCAAATGCTTGTTTTTATGAATAAAAGATTATTTAAATACTAACACAAAGTAAAGTACATTGTTCACAGCCAATACACACAGTTCTCTGAGGTTGGGGCTCTAAGGTTTTAACATATGGATCCCTGAGTTCCACTCCTCTCTCTCTTGCAGTGGTGGTTATTACCCATTTACAATAGCTGACGTTCAGGTTAAGCTGCACTAGCAGTTCGAGTCTCAGGAGTTTCACTCCACCTCCAATTAAAGTGAAAGGTGTTCCAGTGCCAAAGTGCTATATGACAGGCAAGTTCCCACTGGCCCATCTGGCCCGTAAATCAGTCTACCTACATCAGCAGGTCCTACAGAACCGGAGTCACCAAGCGTGCCACCTTCATGTGCATTGCAGCTGCAGCAGCTGTCTCCAGTGAGTTCTTCACACGCGATCATTCGGGGCAGTAACCAGAGGTCCTAAGCATTTCTAAAATGCTGATAAGTCTCCTTGGGTCTCTTCACAGAGGTGTGGTGTGTTGGGGCAGTTCTGATCCTCAGTCGGGGCCTGGGCCAGCGTGGGTTACCATGAGAGCCTCTTCCTCTTGACCATGGTCTTGATCAGACCACGAGTCTTGCCTTTTTCCCAATGGCCCCACATGGTATACGGGGTCACCATATTCACTCCACATTTGGGCTGCAGCCTGATCAGCACAGCAGTAATATTCATGGTGGCCCTACCTAGCATATGGGGTCGCCGACTTCACTCCACACATAGGCTATGGCCTGATCGGCACGGCACTAATCTTCACATTGGCTTCACCTTTAATATTGGTACACCAACTCCAACATGCACACAGGCAACACCCAGATGATTACTGCAAAGTTCACAGCTCACTTCATGGTGGATCTCCTCTTGCATACAGGGTTTGCCAACTCAAACCTGCACACAGGCAACAATCTGATCGGTGCAGCAGCCATTTCCACATATCTTGCTACAGGGATCCCCCACTGGACATAGCTCCCTCCAGCACTTTCTGCTTCCTCACAGGACATATTGGTCTGCACAAAGATGCAGACACTGGGGCTCCAGGCTTCAAGGAAAGGTGATCTTGGATTCCCTGGTTGATGCCCACTCATCCATTTGGGAGATTGGCATGCCTTAGCTTCCGTACCGGGTCACAGTCAGAAGCCATGTAGAGCATCTTCTTTTCAAACAGCTCAACTGGTTGCTTAACGGTTGAAAGTTTTGGTGGCCTCAAACTCCCCTACATAAAGTCCATTTCCAATACAGAAAGGGATTTTGAATCTGAGTCATTGAGGTTGATGTTGGGGGTCTGACTCCTCTCGAAGTGCCCACTCCTCTACCCTGCCCTTCCTCCAGAAAGCAGAAAACAATTGTGACTCCAAAACTGATATCCCCAGAACACAGGCCCTAAGAGCGACTAGATGTTTACACCTGTATGTCAGCTACAGAGATATGTGCATCAGAAGGTTGTCCCAGGGCCTCAACCCTACTCTTTATGATCCTCTTATCAGCCCCCTCTCCTTCCTGAAATGCGCCCATCCCCTTTCCAGTGGCCTCTCTCTGAATAACAGAGCACCCACCAAATTATAAAACAAAGCATGGCTCTCCATTTCACCAGTGTGTCACACTCAGCAGGCAGGAAAGCAATAATCTACACATCTGTCTGAGGGATTCCTCTACCTACTCATGCTCCTCCAGTTAGACCTGGGTCAAAATGAAACCCAGAATCTTCCATGTATTGTACCATTCACAGGCACGCATACACCCAGCACTTGCATATAACACACATGCCTGCACAGCACTACATTTGTCATGTAATGTACTATTCTCAGAGACACATACACTCAGCACATATATATAACACTCACTCACTGTGCAGCACTACACACCAATCTGATGTTGGCCATGGGTGAGTTAAGCACACAGCAGCAGAACTTTAAATGAGTGAGCCTGTAGGGGTCACAACCCTGGCACAGGTAAAAAGGCCTGTTTACTACTGGCGATCACTACAGCGCATGCTGCCACCAATGCGCATGTGCTACTTAACGTCTGGAAAAGGCAGTAGCCTCTCACAATGAGGATAGTGCTTTAGGTGCCCCTCCTGGTCCAAAAGGACCACAATCCGTGAGCTAGGACTATGTCATGGAGCGCAGACATGATCCATGTTCATCCATGACATCAGAAATCAGCACCAGGGATCGAGACATCATAGAAGTTGTGTCACTCAGGGCAGGGGTACACATCCATCACCATGCAAGGGGCTTCTCCTTCCCAACATGACTGATGGGACTTTCTTTTTTATTGCTGTTTTTTATAGTTAAAACTTGATCTAAAGGGCACTTTACATGGGCACCATTTATATTACATAAGGTCAGGTTTATTTTATTTTAGGCACTGGGAGATTAAATGATGTGTCCGAATCACAGGATGTTGAACCAATTCCAACACTTGTACCTGGTAGCCCAGTTCCAAAGTCGGCAGCTCTGGCCATAATACCACTTGACACCCAAATATGACACTGCTCTTTGGGACTTCTCCAAAAACAGCAACAAAAATGTCCTTCAGAAAAACCAGCAACAGATGCAGGATAGCTAAACAGGTGCTTTATGCAGTCGAGATGAAATCCGCCCAGAAGCCATCCAAAACCAAACCCACACAACTCAACCCCCTCTGCTAACTTCCTTCTGCGATGACCCTTTGCCACAATCTTTGCCAAACTATAAACTGTTTAGAGGACGGTCTTGCAAAACCAACCTTTTCATATAGCACCTTTAACATATTACAGACTCCACATTTTGGAGCATATTTGCAATAGAAGTGGCAGAGCGCGGCATTAGCCTCCTTGGCTTAACGCCGCTTTCTGCCACTTCTGAAATGCAGGGCTGCCCCATGTTTACAACAATATGGTGCATCCCTGAGTTCCCACCTGCGCTGGTGCTAAATTTAGCTGCAAAGCACCAACGCAGCTACCCTTGTACTATAGTACACACATAGAAGTTGCAAAACATAATTTTTTTAATGATTGTTTATGTGCAGGAAGGGACACCTTCCTGCACATAAATAATCAATGGCGTTTGCTGTTTCCATGTGTGCTGAGCAGAGCAGCACACATGGAAACAGCAAAAACGAGGAGAAATTAAAAATTTCTCCTCACTGCCCCGGGGTAAGACCAGGATTTCCTTGGTCTTAATTTTGGTGCTGCTCCATATTTACACCACCCTTTTAAATATGGGGCAGCATCAAAATCAATGGGTGGAATGCCACACGCAACACCCATTGCCCTCCCCTTTTACGCTAACTATAGCGTGGGAGGGTGCCTTATTTACAAGACAGCGTTAAGCCACGTTAAGTGGCTTAACGCTGCCTTTCAAATAAGGCTAAGCCCCTATTGTCACTACAACGTCGTGAATAGTGACATTGTGGTGATGGGGCTTGTAAATATGCCCCTTTGTTTCATTAATTTATGTATGGTACTGATGTATCGCTTAAAGAGTTTGAAATTTGTAGGGGTGCATTATATTCACTGTTAGTTGGCATCCACATATAATCGATGCAGATTCAGATGTATTGTATACAATGTATTAAGTAAATGTATTAGTCATATTGTAACATAGAAGTGTTAGAAATGCGAAACCACATCGTAAATATAGTCGATGAAATGCATAATGATTTGTTTCGTGTTCAATGTAATGTATTAGGCTACGTGTAACCTGATTGAAGTAACTCATGTAGGTCGTTTATTCATGTATGTGAAAGTAAAAGTACTAAGGCTTAGGATGTGATTTAATAGTGTGTTTAACCTGGTAGAGGCCTGAATGCACATATATCGTTAGGGAAGAGGCCTGGTATTTTCTTATGTTAGCTGAATGCGGTAGGCCGCAATGTTTTATTTCGTTAGAAGTTTTAGGCCGCAGTAAATTGTAAAAGTTAAAGGATGCGAAGTATTTCTTCATCCCATGATCTCACCGCAGGTGCAAGGACAGTTGGTTCGTTAGTAGAAAAGGTCTTTGTCTAAGAGTTGAATTATAGAGAAAGCCAGACATGGGAGTGCATTGGAATGTGCCAATCGCAACTCCTCGGGCCGACGGTGTCTGGGACTCAAGGCCAAGCTGATGGACGATGGAAGATGGACAGCACGAGTCGGAAAAGTACTGGAAGAAGACCTGATCGAGGAGGTGTGCCAGAGGGCGTGTTCTATGTTTTGGGGTTTCGTATTAGGGACAGCGCCCCGAGGGTTGAGCAGTCGAGAGTAGGACAGCTGAGCAGAACAGAGTAGCTCATAGCAGAGAGAAGAGGTGGGCAAGGGGCTTGAAGGGATACTTTAGATTAAACTCTCACTAAGTGAAGACTTCTTAGGGAGTTTCACTTCTGACACCTTTCCATGATTTCTTGGGTCTCAAGGGAACGCTATGTCATCTAGCATAGAGTAGGGACAGAGATGCTTTGGTTTAATGATTCCTAATATCGACATTGGCTTGGTAGTTATCTACCTCATGTTTCTAGAATTTGTACTTCTGTTTATATTTAGTCGTATGCGGATTCTTTGTATAGTATCATTTGTGTTAGTGCCCATTCACCTGTTGTGCCTTGTATTAAGGTGCTTATATCTGCAGATGTTTTTGTTGATAATAAAATCCCGAGAGCAATAGAAATTGAGTTTCGAGTCTTTAATTATGTCAAATTGCGGAAAGTATCCTCTGATAATTGTGTTTGCTCCCTCCACGCTATTGGGCAGGTAAAAAGGTTCAATCGGCCAGAATGGGTTCTTGGAGATAAACGGTAAACAAGAAAATTGGGCCCCAGCAGTTGGTAGCAGAGACGGATGGTTACTTCCGATAGCGAGGGACGATTAGATTAAGATAAGTGATCCTTGAGACCCATATAAGATAAGTGATGGTGAATCATCTGATGGTGAGCAGCAGACGACGGCAGACGGTGAACATTGACGGCGAGTAGCAGTGCGGCAGGAAGCGGCAGTTCTTGGAGTGAGTATGAACAGGATGAGAGATTGTAGATTGCGGTGTTGATTTGTTGTGTGATGTCTTGCGGAGTCAGAGTGAATGTTGAGTGATTGTGAGATCAGACTGTGAGCGCGCGCAGCCCGGGAATTGTGGTGTAGAAGACACCCGTGGTAGATTTTGTTGACCACCCAAAGGAGATCGTGAGGTACCATCGATCACCTGGACCGAGATAGGGGGAGCGAATGTGTGAGTGCATGACAACTCGACGCTGGTCGTGGGTTGCTGTATGTGAAGTTGAGTACTTGTAACCTATCAGAGGCGATCTATCTGGTCGAACGGAGACAGACAGTTGCCAACCGAGGTCAACAATTTCGAGAGGCTGTGGACGGACAGCCAGAGAAGTAACTTGTTTGGGACAAACGGTTATTTCAGTGTATGAATGGGACGAATGCAGGCGTGAGACGTAAGCGTAAGGAAAGGGAACTGCTGCGAGCGAAGGAAGGTGACGTCAGAGAGTGCCGCGCTGTGATAGGCCGGTTGGTGTTAGTCGCGCTGTTATTGGAGGGTTTGACGCCAAGAGGTAAAACAGTGAGTGGAATCGAATTTGTTAATCATGAAGTGTTTTAAGGTTTTTCGAGAAATGTATAGGGGCGACAAACATGTGGTTACTCGGGAGGGAGAAGAGGCTCCTCCTGAGGATACACCAGCACATTATATGGCAAAGAATGTGGGATTGCACAAGATAATTTGGCTTGAGAATTGGCATAAAATGACACAAGGTGAAGGGGAATTAGCATTCCAGAGGTATGGCTCGTTTAGGCTAGCAGTGCTGTACCAGTTGAAATCTGTGATGGCAGGGTTACGACCTATGCCAAGGCCAACACAGTTCGAAGCCCTACATGCGTGGATTAGAGCAGCGCATGATAGGGATAGAGGAAGGAATCAGGAGAGGGTGAGGAAGTCGATCAGGGCTTACCAGGATGCCAGATGGGACGCAGCAGAGAAAAGGTGGAGAGTGCAGGCGATAGAAGGAGATAGACTATACCCCTTATTGATCACATCGGAGGGGGTAAAGAATGTAAGGCCAGAAGAAGAGGATGAGAGTGAGATAGAGGATGATTTATTGGAAAGATTGTTGGCAGAGAGACCACCTCCGTATAATCCAGAGGTCCCAGAAGGGACATTGATTCAGATAGAAGACACCAGAGGAGTAACAGTCCATCCAGAGATGAGAGTAGAAGGAAGACTCTCGATAGGAATAGAGGGTACAAGGAGCCCATCTGAGGCAAGCGTAAAGGTCGAGAGAGATGCGAGGTTACCGGATGCCTTTAAGGTACCGGTTACCATTGGACCCATTGTTTCGATTTACCACCCAAATACAGAGGAGGGCGAAAACTCAGAACAGACAACCGAAGGGGTTAGGAGAGAGCTCGCGGAAAGTGGCCTAGCGGGTGCAATGGCCCAGACTCCGAATCCTATAGAATAGAGTACACCATTGCCAGCTATGTCAGATTCCTCTAGGGGACAAGGAGAACAGAGAACAGAGAGATCGAGGTCTCTGAGAGAGTCGGAATCAGATTTACGATCATGGGTACCACCCTTGAGGGTTCAGGACCCCAGAGTAAGGATAGCAGTGAGAGAGCAGGTCATTTTAGGAGATCGATCCTCTCCAAGGGATAGATCGGAAGAAGGGAGGTCGCAGGACCAGGAATGCGAGGACGACGGTAGAGAAAGGGTGGTATGTCGAGAGGTGTTGAGAGGAGCCCTAGGGGCTGGGATGATAGATGTAGTAAGGTTAAAAGCAGAAGTGGACGAGATAATAAGTGGAAGCTTACCCCTTGAAAGAGTGGTAACATATGGACCAGATGAATTACTCTTTGTAGCGAAGGATGTGACTCGGAAAGCATGAGTTGCACATGAAAAATTGGCAGAATTGGCTAGGCGATATGAGGTAGATTTGTCTAAAACTAAAACTTTGCAAGGAAACCATAGGTTGCAGTATAGTGACCAGGAATTGGAGGAGAAAAGGGTCGTTGGATTGAGGGCCCATAGCAGAGAGTTGATCCTAGCCATGCGGATATGGATGACCCTCGATAAATGGGAAGAAAAATGGTCCAGGAAGAAAAGCTCTAGGGGAATGATAGGAGGGACCCCACCTCCGGGTGGAGGGCAGGTAAAGATAGGAAACTTCCCTTTGAGGGAAGTGCAGAATGGAGGATATGTGCATGTACCCTGGAGCAGGAGTGATTTGGCGGCGTTTACGAATGATTTCCCCCGGCTTAGGGAGAAGCCCGCAGAGTGGTACAAGCAGGTTGATCGCTTTGTAAAGATCTCAAAGGTATTGTGGGTTGACCTGAATACTTTATTTGATATTGTAGTTCCGGGAGATTTGTGGGCAGCATGCAAGATTGCCGTTGATTGGCCGACTTACGAGCCTGAGAGAAATGCAGACACAAATGGCCCGTCACCAGCGGTAATGAGGATGTATGATCGAGTGATTGCCTGGTTGAAGGAGAAAGTTTCACCCCAAGATATTGATTGGGTGAAAATAGATAGGACAGTGCAAGAACCTAAGGAGAAGGTACATGAATTTTACGAAAGACTATTACAGGCTTTTAAGCAGTATAGTGGCCTAGATGTGTTGGAGACTAAGGATATGGGACAGTTCGTCTCAAAGTTTGTGTTGGGATTGAAACCAGAGGTTAGTCTCATGATACAGCAGCATCTGATTTGTTGGCAGAACAAGCCCGTCGATGAGATTTTGCGGTACGCCCGATATTGCACAGATGAGATTGAATCAAAACATAAGAAGTTGAAAGATAATTTGCTGCTTGTTCAGATGCAAACCGCTCAGGGACAGCCTAGTGGGGGAGCGTTGGTGAGGAGACAGGGGAATTATCAGGCGGGAAATCAGAATGTTCAGGGGCAGGGAAGACCAAGGCCAATAGACCCTAGAACAGGCATGGATGTGACGACATTGAAAAATACTACTGCATGTCATCAGTGTCACCAGGTCGGACATTGGAGACGCGAGTGTCCCCTGAATCCCTGGAGTCAGATACAGTCGGAAGGGGAGATAGTTCAGGTCCCTGGGACGAAAGCGATACAGACAGTGACTAGACCTAGAATGGTAAAAGGGGGGACTGGTGTTCCGCAGGTGCAGGTTCCCCAGCCACCCAGAATACAGAACGTACAGCAGGGAGCTCGAACTTATTTGCAAATGCCAATGTTTGAAGTGAGTGAGGAAAACGAAATTAGTCTGTTGACACCGAAAGGAGATAAGGATTGTATCCTTAGAGCCATTCTAGAGGTAGATCAGAAAGGACCCTTTGTAGAAGCAGACCTTGACGGTCACCCTACAACCTTTTTGGTTGATATGGGGGCTACCAGATCGACTATAAGGTCGGCAGTGGTCCCGAGGTTAGCTCTTTCCGGACAAAGCATCCAGGTTGTTGGTGTAGCCAATAAGAAACTGATTAGTCCTGACAGAGCCAATTCCGATCAGGATAGGAAATTTCAGTGACCGGCATCAGTTTGTGGTGTGCGATTCTAGTCCGGTTTGTTTACTAGGGAGAGATTTATTGTGCAAGCTCAACTGCACGATTTACTGTACCCCGAAAGGAGTGGAGGTAGAAACGAGAGATGATGATGCGACCTTTAAGGTTGCAAATCAGCGGGTGTGTGTGGAAATGTATCCAGCCTTGACAGTGGAGGAGCTTCCACTGGACTTGAGGGACTCAGTGTCTATTGATGTGTGGGGCCTTAGTGGAGAGGAGATTGGTTTAATCAAGGGAGTAGACCCAGTGAAAATTCAGATTAAACCAAACGTAGAGTTTCCGAGGACACCCCAGTATAAGTTATCTCCTGAAACTATTGCAGGGATTAAACCTGTGATTGAGTCTAAGATCAGGCAGGGAATACTAATGGAGATTATGGGTAGCCCATGTAACTCGCCTATCATCGGACTACAGAAACCAAGCGGGAAATTTAGGATTGTGCAAGATTTGCAAAAAATAAACGAAATAGTTGTTCCATGTTGTCCAGTGGTACCGAATCCATCTGTGATCCTATTTCAGATCCCATGTGAAGCCGAATGGTTCACAGTCATTGACTTGTGTCAAGCTTTTTTCTCGATTCCCCTACATGAAGAAAGCCGATTTCTTTTTGCATTTCAGCTGGAAAGTCGTGTGTTAACATGGTGTCGTATCCCACAGGGGTATACGGAGAGCCCATCTATCTTTAATCAGATCTTGAAGAAGAACCTTGAGGGTCTGGTGTTGCCACAAAACTCTGTTTTAGTGCAATACATTGAGGACCTGCTCGTTGCGTCCGAGACGGAAGACGCCTGCAGAATTGATACTGTTGCTCTGTTGAACTACCTAGGAGAGAATGGTCACAAGGTGTCTCCAAACAAGCTGCAATACTGTTTGAGTGAGGTACTGTATTTGGGGCACCGAATTGAGAAAGGCAAAAGGAAGGTGTCACCAGATCGCATTGATGCGATTCTGAGAATGCCAGTTCCCTCGACTCAGAGGGAAGTCAGAATGTTTCTGGGAATGGTGGGCTATTGCCGCCAGTGGATCCCGAACTTCTCCTTTGAAGCGAAGCCCTTACAGCGGCTGACGTGAAAGGATGTGAATGATCCGGTACCATGGGACGAAGACTGCTTAAAGTCGTTCTTGAGACTGAGAGAAGCTTTAAGCAGTGCACCAGCTTTGGGAATGCCAGATTATAACAAGGCATTCGCTTTATTCTGTTGCGAAAAGGAAGGTTGCGCATTAGCAGTGTTGACTCAGAGTCACGGAGGAGTCCGTAGACCAGTTGCCTATTTTTCAGCTACTTTAGATCCAGTAGCATCTGCGTTGCCCGGATGTCTCAGATCCGTTGCTGCAACAGGTGTCAGTATCGAAAGATGTGAGAGCATTGTAATGGGTCATCCGCTTACTGTTCATGTGCCACATTCTGTTGAACTGTTGATGACTAGGACTAAAACACAGCACCTCACGAATAATAGGTTGACTCGTTATGAACAAGTTATCCTTGCTGCAGATAATGTGACGCTGAAGAGGTGTTCTGTTTTAAATCCTGCTACATTGTTGCCGATTCCAAATGTAGATGTAGATGAAGATTGTGAGGACCATGATTGTCTCGATGTGACTGAACTATGCACCAAACCGAGACCTGACATTGTCGATGAACCGCTCCCAGTTTCAGATGAGATTTTCTTTGTGGAAGGTTCATGCTTAAGAGACAGTGTTGGTCAACTGAGAGCAGCGTTTGCTGTGTGCACCATCACAGGGGTGGTTGAAGCCACTTGTCTAGAAGGAGTATACTCCGCGCAGGTGGCTGAGCTTATTGCTTTGACCCGTGCCTGTTTGGCCGCTGATAAGATCCGTGTAACGATTTACACAGATAGCCAATATGGGTTTGGTGTGGTTCATGATTTCGGACAGCTATGGTCCCAGAGAGGGTTCATGACATCTTCTGGTTCACCCATCAGAAATGGGGACTATGTACGACAATTGTTGGAAGCATTGCAAGGCCCAGATGAAATTGCTGTTGTCAAATGTTCTGCACACACTAAAGGAAATGATTTAGTGTCATTGGGTAATAATTACGCAGATGAAGTTGCTCGATTTTGTGCAGAGCAGGGATGTAATTTTACCGAGAGCTATGTTGTGGAAAGCGAAGAGATAACAGATTATGAGGTGATGTTAGCTATGGCAGACTCATGGGACGAACTGAAACAGTTGCAAGATGGAGTCTCTATCAGGAGCGGGACAGCTGGATAAGAGCTGGATGTGAGAAGGGAGATATAGATGTATGGGTTTCGAATGATGGACGAGCTGTGTTGCCGGAATGTTTGTTGAACCCCATGGCGAGGCTGATACATGGTGCTGTGCATCTTGGCAGAGATGCAATGATGCGAGTGTTTCGTCAGACGTGGTACAATCCGAAGTTTCGGGCAGTGGCTGAAGCTGTGTGCCAGAGGTGTGTCACATGTCAACAGTTGAATGTAGGAAAGAGGACCTCTGTAACGTTGAGTCACATAGGTAGGTCAGGTGGTCCCTTCAATAGGATGCAGCTAGATTTTATTGAAATGCTGAAGTGTAATGGGTTAAGGTACATATTAGTCATAGTATGTGCCTTTTCCAGGTGGGTGGAGGCTTACCTTAAACGTAGGTGTGACACACTCACTGTAGCTAAGTTATTATTGAGGGAATTAATCCCGAGGTACGGTTTCCCGACCTCTTTTGAATCAGATAGAGGAACGCATTTCCACAGTGAAATCATGAAGCTGCTTTGTGCTGCTTTGAATGTAGATCAAAGATTGCACTGTAGTTACCGACCAGAGGCTTCTGGGATTGTGGAGCAAGTTAATGGGACTTTGAAGGCCCGAATGGCAAAAGTGTGTTCTTCGACATCTCTGAAGTGGCCAGATGCATTACCTTTGGTTCTTATGAGTCTCCGTAGCGTCCCTGATAGGAGGACTGGATTATCGCCCCACGAAATCCTTATGGGAAGGCCGATGCGCTTGCCAGCAGTACCTGCTACTGCTATCACTGATGATATGATACTGGACTATTGTAAAGGCCTGGCTGACGTGGTCCGTTCTGTGTCTCAGCAGGTGCAGACAGCAACGGCTCCAGCTGTAAGTGATCTGTGCCACGACTTGTGCCCAGGAGAATGGGTACTGGTGCGCAAACACGTGAGGAAGAGTTGTCTGGATGCTCTCTGGCGCGGACCATTCCAAGTCATCTTGATCACGAATACAGCAGTGAAGTGTGGAGGACTTCCGAACTGGATACACGCTTCCCATACCCGTAGAGTTCCAGCACCCTTGGAAGAAACAGCCCCTCTCGAGAACGAAAACCCAGCTGAGGTGGCAGAGCCATCTGAGAGGGCAAGTCAAGCTGTAGGGGTTGCTGACGCAGCTGGTTGTGCACTAAACCAAGGCGAGATAGAACGTGAAAGTAATACAGAAGCTGACTCAGAAGCAGAAGAAGAAAAAGCTGCAGAGGGCAGTGCCGAGTCAAATCCTGCAGAAGGAGAAAGTAGTGCACAGAGTACCAGTAGGGAGACTGGGGGTGCCACCGAAGCAGAGAGGGTTTGGCCCGTGAATCAAAGACGGGTAAACTCGAGATCGGCACCAAGAACAGATCTCGCCCCGGTTTCTGAAGAATCGGAAGCAGAGCAAGGTGACGAAGATCAACCCCAAGGTGCCTTGAGGCGATCGAAAAGGACAAGAGTGCCGTGCCAGAAGTACGCCTCACCAGAGTGGGCTTACTCAGTGACTGATGACAGGTTTACTGGCCACGGGACGGCTGAGATCGATCACACTGGTCAGCAATACTCCGTTTCCGAGAGTAGAAGTGTTGTTGATGATCCCAGGATTGGAGATCGAAGGAATCTTGACCATCAATATTCCGAATCCATCACTTTTGAGCATCATCCGTGGTCTGATTTTGGAAACGCTGGACTTCCCGACTTTTGCAGTTATCCCAGCTCCCCAAGAACTGACAACCCTTAAACTCGAAATCTTGCAAGGGATCCTACAGCTGTTGGGACCCACAGTTATTCTGGACTGATTGAAAATTTGGCGTATATAGTTTGAAATGAAGATAACCTAGGCCCGAGTGGAAGAAGAATAAATTTAGGGATTGCCGTTGGAGAGTAAAGAAGAGTTAGGGAAGTCTTTCAGACCGAAAAGACAGGTAATTGGACTTGGCTAGAGGTTCCCCCGGTTAAAGAGAGTAGCTGAACTGAACATTGCTGAATGAGAAAGAGATTTGTGTCGACAGAGACTGTATTGAACATTGAGAACCTTCCCAAGATGGCGTAACCTGGAAATACACACCGTAGAGCTAAAATAGTGATAGGCACACTGTTAGGGGTAGTGATAGCCGTTATGTTTGCAGTAGTAGTAACTTCATACATGGTGGCCCATAGACAGGAGGGGGAGGTTCAGGGAACACCCACACCTACCACTCCGAGACAGGGAGGGGTCACTGGTAGAGATCGGAGAGCTCAGATGCTTGAGGAGAGTCGTATGTTCCATATAGATTTGTCTCGAGCTGATTTCAAACTCAATGCTTATGCGAAGCTGTTGTATGAGTATGTTGATGCGATGGATGCGAAGGATTGTTATGTGTGCATGCAGTCGCCCGCTTCAGTAGACGAAGGTATTAGGTATCATCATCTTCCATTGACATATGGGATTTCTTGTAGCTTATTGCTTAGTTTGTTTTATGACCGAAGACAGTTTGAGTATTTCTTTTCAAATTATGATACAGTACTTCCTGAAGTTCCGGCATACAAGCATTTGAATAAGTATGATTACTATAAGTCAGAAGATAGGCTTCGGAAGTATTTCATACCAACTGTGAAGCTAGATACAGCTTATGCTCATAGACATAATTTGACATGCTGGTCATCCGAGACAGAAAAGAAGTTCATAGCACAGATAGAGGATAGATACAGAAAACTGACTCAAACACGGAATACAAGAGATAGTCCAGTGGATTGGAAGGATGAGGAGAGATTGCACAAATCTAAGGGAAGTTATGGACCGATTGCATTAGATGAAGTACAGAAGGGGAAGTTGTCTATTGCTCGTCCTCAAACCTATTATGAGAAGGTTCCAGTGGGACAGAGTACGTGTGATCATACCTTTACCATGGAGGACTCTGCTAAGAATTTCTTGCAAGCCCCGGTACAGGTGATTCCGACCGTGTACTTTGTATGTGGAAAGAATGCCTATGTGAGATTGCCTGTGCATTGGTATGGTTCATGTTACTTGGCTATCATCTTCCCAAAGATTTATCATGCTGAGGATTTGAAGATGCTAGAGACGGGACGACATTCTAAAGTGCGTAGAGCTGTGAGTGCAGGAGTAGTGATTGGTGATATATATGGAGCGACTATACCCAGCTTGGGCGTGGTCCTGAATGACGTGAAAATAAGAAGGTTGGCGACAGTAGTGGATGAATTGGCAATGAATTCGGCGAGGTCACTGTTGTTGGTGAATGGAGAAATGTTATCGATACGGAATATGGTTTTGCAGAATCGCCTTGCGTTAGACGTGTTATTGGCAAAAGAGGGCGGAGTCTGTAAATTGTTGAAGGTCAAAGAATGTTGCACGTATATTCCAGACAATAGTAAGGATCTGGAGAAATACATTGTCAATATCACCACAATTCACAATGAGATACAAGATCTGACAGAAGAGAATGTGTGGGAAAAGATTGGTCAAGGATTTGGCAGCGTGGGAACTTGGTTTGCGAACTTGGGAATGGGATTTCTTGGATCTGTGTTGAAGCCTATCATAAAAGCAGTGGTATGTGTGATCTGTTTGTGGGGATTCGTAAGAGCGTGGAAATGGTACAGAGGGAATAGAGCCGAAAGAGTCCTTAGAGCGAATGAGCAGAGAATGGCGAGATTACAGGACCGTCAATATCAGAATCTTAAAAGGATGGAAGGGATCCGACATGGTGGGATGGTAGCGACTGCAGTTTAGATCAGCTTACATTCCAGGAGGAATGAGAATGATGATGTGATGACAAGTTGTCATCAAAGGGGGGAACTGATGTAGCGCTTAAAGAATTTGAAATTTGTAGGGGTGCATTATATTCACTGTTAGTTGGCACCCGCATATAATCGATGCAGATTCAGATGTATTGTATACAATGTATTAAGTAAATGTATTAGTCATATTGTAACATAGAAGTGCTAGAAATGCGAAACCACATCGTGAATATAGTCGATGAAATGCATAATGATTTGTTTCGTGTTCAATGTAATGTATTAGGCTACGTGTAACCTGATTGAAGTAACTCATGTAGGTCGTTTATTCATGTATGTGAAAGTAAAAGTACTAAGGCTTAGGATGTGATTTAATAGTGTGTTTAACCTGGTAGAGGCCTGAATGCACATATATCGTTAGGGAAGAGGCCTGGTATTTTCTTATGTTAGCTGAATGCGGTAGGCCGCAATGATTTATTTCGTTAAAAGTTTTAGACCGCAGTAAATTGTCAAATTTAAAGGATGCGAAGTATTTCTTCATCCCATGATCTCACCGCAGGTGCAAGGACAGTTGGTTCGTTAGTAGAAAAGGTCTTTGTCTAAGAGTTGAATTATGGAGAAAGCCAGACATGGGAGTGCATTGGAATGTGCCAATCGCAACTCCTCGGGCCGACGGTGTCTGGGACTCAAGGCCATGCTGATGGACGATGGAAGATGGACAGCACGAGTCAGAAAAGTACTGGAAGAAGACCTGATCGAGGAGGTGTGCCAGAGGGCGTGTTCTATGTTTTGGGGTTTCGTATTAGGGACAGCGCCCCGAGGGTTGAGCAGTCGAGAGTAGGACAGCTGAGCAGAACAGATTAGCTCATAGCAGAGAGAGGTGGGCGGGGAGCTTGAAGGGATACTTTAGATTGAACTCTCACTAAGGGCCTCATGTAGGTAGCGAAATACCGGTCGGTAACGGCCGATTTTCGGTAAATATGCCGTTACCGACCGGTATCCAGACAAGTGAGATGTAGGAGTCCAAAAACCACTTTTCGGTAAATATGAGGCGGTAAATACCGATTCATAGTTACCGAATTCTAAAATACCGATTCATATTTACCGAATACATAATTAACGAATCGGTAAATATGAAGTGGTAAATATGAAGTGGTAAAAATTTAAAATGACATGTAGGAGCAGTCGGTAATTAAGAAATCCAGGAAAATCGGTAAATAAGAGTCGGTAATTAACACGGATTGAAAGCAGGTGGTAACCATCAACAATGCACATAAGCAATCCCAAAATGCAACAGCGTGGACAACATGGCCGCCATGTACGTCATTGCAAGGCGCCTACGTCTACAGGCAGCAGGACTGAGGGTGTGGCGACGGGATGAACAAATCTACAGACAGCGCATCACACTATTCCAGCTGACTGATGCAGAGATACATGAGAGGTACAGGCTACACCCCGAAACCATCATGGACCTGATAAGGGACCTGCACCCACTCCTGGACCAGCCAACAAGAAGGGCGCACGCCATACCACCACATGTGCAGGTGCTCTGCAGCCTACATCTACTGGCATCCGGCAGTTATCAGGTGGTGATAGCTGCGGTGGGTGGTGTATCCCAGAGTTGCCTGTCCCGTTTCTTCAGGAAGTTCCTGGATGCCATGATGCAGAGAATGCACCACTACATAAGCTTCCCAAACACACAGGCTGCACTGCAGAAAACAAAAACAGACTTTTATCACATGGCACAGTTCCCCCATGTCATCGGCTGTATTGATGGTACACACATCCCAATCTGTCCACCAGCTGATACAGAGCACATCTACAGGAACAGGAAGTCCACCCACTCCATCAATGTGCAGGTGATCTGTGATGCAGGGAACATCATCACAGATATTGTTGCAAAGTTTCCTGGGAGCACCCACGACTCTTACATCTTCCAGAATAGTGGGATCTACACACGACTGAGTGCCGGAGAATTCGGAGAGGGATACCTGCTGGGTAAGTAACAGTGACGCCCCTTGAAACCTGCAAATCAGAGTGTATAGAGGCATGTAACTGATGGTTCCCTTTTACTCATCCAGGCGACAGTGCATATGCATGCCGTTCATTCATCCTCACTCCCTACCTACACCCAGCAACCCAGAGTGAGAGACGATACAACGTGGCACACAAAACAACACGCAATGTGGTGGAGCGCACGTTTGGACTACTGAAGAGCAGGTTCCGCTGCCTCCACAAGAGCGGAGGCGCACGCCAGTACAAACCCATCACCTGCTGCAAGATTATTGCCACTTGTGCAATGCTGCACAACCTTGCCACGAAAAAAGGTACAGATGTGGAACTAACATATTTTGAGGACAACGAGGATGAGTCAGGCCAGCCAGAGGGCAGCGCAGCTAGAGTGCCAACTGCAATCGATGGGAGAGAGAGACGGGCAGAGATCACATGCAACTATTTCTGAGTAAGTGAGGGGACACAGCGAGTTGTGAGAAGTCATGACGTAGTTTAATGTGGCACCACGCCATGAACACATGAACAGGCCAATCTGGCAATATACCATCTATACAAGGAGTATGTCCAGGGTTACGTCACCCAATGGGAAGTGGCTAAGCAGGGCCACATCAATGTTTGCGCATACGCGCTGCAGTGGTGGATTGCACGGCCTGTGCATCCTCACTAGAGCCAACCCCAAGCCGCCTGCTGCTCCTGCGTGCTTCGGGGACGGGGGGTGTGATGCTGCTGCTGGTGTCGATGCTCTCCGCAGCATCCCCTGCAGCAGTTGTCGACGCCTGACTAGTCAATAGCACCCCTAGTGCACTTGTCACCTGCACCATCCCCCGAGACAGGTCGCTGCAGCACTGTGTTAGGCCCTCCTGCATCGTCACAGAGCGCCGGCAAAGTAGGGAAGTCGCAGTTGCCAGACGGTTGAGTGCCCTGCTGGTAGTGTCCCTTCTCTGGCGTTCCCGGCGCCGTGCTTCGATGTCAGCATCTAATTTGCTGCACAACTGCTGGATTGACTGGGACATGTCCCGAATGCCCGCAGCCATGCCGCCAATGTTTGTGTCCATGTTGACTAAGCTTGTCTTCATCACCCGCATGTGCCTCTGGACTGACATAACTGCCTTTGATTGCAGGCGCTGTTGCTTCAACATTTGGCCCTCGAGCCCCAAGAAGACACCATGGCCGTCAGTGGGTGCTGGTGGACTCTGGACACGCGACCTGCGGCGCCCTCTTGCTCCCGTCTGTGCTGCCTGTGAGGTGTGGGGCACAGTGGGATGGCTCCCTTCCTGGGGCCCGGTGCGGTCTTCTGGGCCCATGCTGTCGTCTGACGAGGTGTCGAAGGCTCGTAGCCTGGCTGCTGGACGCCTCCTCATTCTCACACCTGCAAGCGGAGATGTGGCCGGTGATTCGAACATGAGTGGCGATGCTGGCTGTGGTTGTGGTGATGCTGGCTCTCGGTGAGGTGATGCTGGCTCTGTGTGCGGCGAGGCTGGCTGTGTTGGTGGTGCGGCTGCAAGTGGGCCTGCTCCCTGGTCTGAACTCGTGCTGGCTAGAGGTGATTTTTGTGGCCGGTGTGCCGTCTCCCCTGCAGCATGCCCTGTACTGCATGATGTCACATCTGTGGACAGAAAAACAACATTGGCTCAGTGTCCCCGAAGGGCTGCATTGCAAGCGTCACAATAAATCATTTCACATTCCAATCTGTCCTCTGTCTCCTTGTGCCTCGAGTGCGTGACATGCCTTGTTGCCCTGTCACATTTACGTCATGGTTAGTGTTGCCCTGACTACATCTCCCGGAATGCATTGCCTGTCTGCACTGACACGTGTGGACTGCAGTGTGATTCTCGTTTCACAATGGGGAATGTGGGATAGGGGTAGGGGAGGCTACATTGCTGTGCTTTCGTCTTACCTTGGTGTGTTGCGGCTCTGGCAGAGCTGTCGGCGTCCCCAAGACCCACGACGCTCTCTTGCTCGATTGTGGCCGCCACCAGCTCCTCCAGTTCGGTGAGGGCAGGTGCCCTGTTGGTTCCACCTCCGGTCTGGCTGGCCTCCTTCTGGATGTCGCCCATCTTCCTCTTGGTCACAATCCTCAGGTCATACCAGCGCTTTTTGAGGACCTCAATGTCCCTGTGGGTCACTCCCACAGCATTGACCTGCGCCTGGATGGCCAGCCATATGTTGCGCTTTTCGGCCTCAGGCACTTGCAGGGATTGCCTCCCAAACAGCTTCTGGTGCTGCTTCACCACCTCCTCCACCAGCACCTGGAGTTCCTTGGGGCTGAATTTGAGCTTCCTCCTCCTTTCCCCTCCGTCTTTCTGTGTTCTCTGGCTGGACATGCTGTTCGTTTCCCGCTCGCACATGCAACTGCTCCCTGCCTCTCCTCTGCACTCCAAGCCTCTCCAGGGTCGGCTAATTATGTACACCTGCCTGGGTGTGGCCACTTCGGCTAATTGTGTACACCTGCCTGGGTGTGGGCAGTTCCTGGTTGGGTGGGCTGTCGTTGCACAGGATTAGCTGTTTCGTCAAGTCATGTGATGTTATTTACCGAATCCGTACATACCGATTCGGTATTTTCCGATTCGGTAGATACCACCTCGGTATTTTCTGATTCGGTAGATACCACCTCGGTATTTTCCGAATCGGTAATTATCACCTCGGTATTTACCGAATCGGTGAATTCCGATTCGTATTTACCGAATGTTACCGAATCGGTAACTGTTACCGAATTTTTACCTACATATAACTTACCGATTCTAATTTACCGATTCGGTACGGCTCGGTATTTAAGAACCGGTAAAATTTATTTACCTACATGAGGCCCCAAGTGAAGACTTCTTAGGGAGTTTCACTTCTGACACCTTTCCATGATTTCTTGGGTCTCAAGGGAACGCTAAGTAGGGATGTCATCTAGCATAGAGTAGGGACAGAGATGCTTTGGTTTAATGATTTCTAATATCGACATTGGCTTGGTAGTTATCTATCTCATGCTTCTAGAATTTGTACTTCTGTTTATATTTAGTCGTATGCGGATTCTTCGTAGAGTAGCATTTGTGTTAGTGCCCATTTACCTGTTGTGCCTTGTATTAAGGTGCTTATATCTGCAGATGTTTTTGTTGATAATAAAATCCCGAGAGCAATAGAAATTGAGTTTCGAGTCTTTAATTATGTCAAATTACGGAAAGTATCCTCTGATAATTGTGTTTGCTCCCTCCACGCTATTGGGCAGGTAAAAAGGTTAAATCGGCCAGAGTGGGTTCTTGGAGATAAACGGTAAACAAGAAAATTGGGCCCCAGCAGTACCACGTGGTGGTATGATGGTGCAACATGAAACACCTTCATAAATCAGCATGCAATTTAGGTGCATATTTACAATTAAAGTGGCGAAGCAAGGCGTTAAGCGTAGAAGGCTATTGCCACATTACGTCACTTTAGAAACGCAGGGCTGCACCATACTTACAACAATATGGTGTAGCCGTGCGTTTCTCCCTGCGCTGGTGCTAAATGTTGTCACCTAGCACCAAAGCAGGCACTCTTGCGCCGTAGTGCAAGGGTGCCTGCATCGAGGGGAGTGATTGTTTATGTGCAGGAAGGTGCCCCTGTTAATTATGGACACCAGTGGCAGGCGAGGGCCCATACTGAAGCCGGTGTAATCAATAGTTGTTATTGCCATGCCGCACCACGGTACGGGAGCCCCATTCCAACCAGGGATGAATCCAGATCACCGTGTTTGACATTTAAAACCAACTTTTCAGCAGCTCAGCACAATTCGACCTGTCTTTGCCATTTTGCTGAAAGCTGTAATTTCATTTCACCTGAAATAGCTTCAGCCCTCATCGCTGAGGAGAAACCTGAGCTCAGCTGCCACGCAGCACTAAGAAAAAGAAAGAAATAAACCTGCTTATGTGTTTTTCTAGTGCTCCATGGCAGGTGGGTTCACACTCGTCCTTCGCAATGAGTGGGAGGAGCTGCTACCTTTGAAGACGGACAGCAGATGGCAGTGAGCAGAACCCGATCACCAAAACCTGATGGGAAAATATGCTATGTATCCATCCGCACAGTTCCATTGGTTTGAGTGGCCGGAGGTATATATTTTTCTGTTAGTCTGAAGATGCGACATGATGTTTAGGCGTAATTGAGTCCTGACGTTTGTTCTTTGGTGTGTTGGCTGTGCTGACACTCTAACATTTATATTGCTGTTTTTTTCTTTAGTAAGTGTGTAACCTAGCCTGTCATGAAGAAACACTGCTATTATCTAGTCACCATTGCTTTTTCATGTTTTGCTTTACTGTCTTGGTGACATGCTTTGGTTATACCACTGTAGGTGCCTGGAAGTACTCATGTCAACTTTTCTTCAAAAAATTGAAATGACGTACAGAGAGAGAACGTACACTGGGTCAGCCCACTTCAGCCTTTGAATTTCATATACTTTTCACGGGTTAAAATTTCTTGGCTGGGCGGTCTATCAAGAATTAGACATTTTGTGGATATTTAGAATGGTCCTATTTATATTTACATTAGGTTTTGATGACGGGGCTCTAGTAGCCGTTTTGCTAGACTAGAGCTATTGTGGGTTCAAGTAATTTTTCTTTAGAAGATTTCACTATTTGAATGTCCCTATCAAGACATTGTGATAGTTAATAATCACCCTTGCGTATTCATTTGTTTAAAATTCACATAAACTATCTCTCTCTTGCCATTCCCGGCAAAGATTGCCGAACGTTGGGTTAGCGCCTGTCTCTCCGCCCATCTGGAGCAAAATCAAATCTTGGACGATTTCCAATTTGGTTTTCGCCCTGCCCACGGGACTGAAACAGCTGTCCTGACAGCCATGGAGGACCTCCGTATGCGGGCAGACAGGGGCCAGGCAGTAGCCTTGATCCTACTGGACCTGTCTGCCGCATTTGATACGGTTAACCATAGGATACTGTTGGAGAGACTCTGTGAGGCTGGGGTGGAAGGCACAGCCTTGCTATGGTTCCACTCCTATCTACGGGACAGGAGGCAGGCTGTGTCCCTCCCCCCTTTTCAATCCACCTTCTCCCATGTCCCCCACGGGGTCCCTCAGGGCTCCTCCATCAGCCCCATCCTTTTTAACGTGTACCTAAAACCCCTGATCACGTTAATAAAGGCCCATGGACTCAAAACAATTAATTATGCGGACGACACCCAGCTCATCTTCTCCTGGGAGGGAGAAGACTCTACCCCCCTTGCAGCCTTTCATGACTGCCTAAGGGAGACGGCTGGGTGGTTGCACAAGAACTCCTTGCAGTTCAACTCTTCTAAAACGGAGGTGCTGTATTGCGCGGGAAGTCGAATACCTCGCCAGTTCCCCTGCGATTTCTGGCCTCCGGAAACACTAGATAAACCTCTGCCAGTCACGTCAGTCCGCAACCTTGGGGCCACACTGAATAATAAACTGAGCACAGAAACACAAGTTGCAAAAACTGTGGGAACCTGCTCAGCTCTCCTGCGCTCCCTGCGCAAAATTATGCCACTCCTCCCAGTACAAGCCCGAGAGCAGATAGTCAGGTGCACCATTCTCAGCCGCCTGGACTACTGCAACGCGCTGCTACTCGAGTCCCCAGTTGCTCTACTGGACCGACTCCAAAGAGTTCAGTCGGCCGCAGCCAAGTTAGTTCTTGGTTGGACCAGAAGATCCTCAGCCACAGCGGCCTTAGCCGAGCTACATTGGCTCCCACTCAGGCAACGAGTGGCGTTCAAGACTCTTTGCCTCGTCTTTAAAGCGCTCCACGGAGTTGGACCCAAACCTCTGCAGGCCATGTTTACTTGGTATACCCCCACCAGAACCCTACGCTCTGCCTCTGCCTGCCTGGTAACTGTTCCCAGATACAACAAGGTCAGGACGGGGGGCAGATCTTTCCGAGTCGCAGCGGCTAAGCTGTGGAACAGTATGCCTCTCGAAATCCTTCAAATCCCTCAACTCCTCCCCTTTCGGAAACATATCAAAACCTGGTTATTCCCTTAAAATACCTAACCCTTAGTTGCTCTCTTCCGCCAGTTCCCCTTAGTCTAGAGTATTTGCTAAGCGCCAGGAAACCTGCAAGGTGTCAGCCGCCCTATACAAATGTTTTAAATAAATAAATAAAATAAATAATAAACAAGTTTCAACTAGCGATATACCGTTAAAGTCAATTGCTTCCATGTATCCAAAATCATAATATATTTTTTTTTAAACATAGCTAATGCTATCAAAGTGTGAGAATTTTTAATTAGGCGCAGACATTTCATAGTAGCATCGATAATGCTAATAGTGTCAGCCTTGAAAGGTAGACACAAATATATGCAACAATGGTTTAAACATTTGTGAAAAAGAAGTAAATTGGCATCCACGTCTTTTCCAATTTGCCTATGCAAAATCTGAGTAATATTTGGCTAATCATTGGGTTTGAGACAAATAGCAAGTATTTTTAAATACCTGAGTTACTTTTACTATCTATCCACAGTTTAAATTACTTTTTCTTAATGGAGTAGTCAAATTCAGAATTTAGCAATTTATAGGATGCATATTCCTTTAGCTCAAATGTATTCATTTATTGAACCTAGAAGGTCTAACACGTTTCCAACCTTCTGGGAGTCCTCATCACTAAGACGGAAAAACCTGGCTAGACCAGCAGCATTGGTGTCATCTCACCCAGGACGGTGTTAGACCATAAAGTCCGTTCACTGTAGGGAGATGAACTACCTCAACAGTTTGGGATTTTCACCCCTCATTTGCACGAGCAATCTGGGGGCCTGTGGTCTGTCTGAACCCAGGGAGGTATGGTCTCATCTTCTCCAGTGCCCAGACCACAGCAATGGCCTCCCATTCAATCACACTCCACCTCTGTTCCTCGTGGCAGGAACCTGCTGCTGATGAAGGCTGCTGACTGGTCCAGGCCCTCTTCATTTAACTGTGCTAGGATTGACCCTATGCTATGCTCTGAAGCATCTGTTTGCATAATAAACTTCTTGGAGAAGTTAGTAGCCCTGAGTACAGCTGCTGTACACATACCCTCCTTGAGGGGTTTTCTGACAATCTTCACTCCAGATAACCATTTGGGCTGCTTCTTGGAAATCATCTCAGTTACTAGAGCTACAATGGGCCATACCCCTTAAAAGACCTCCTGTAATATTCTGTGAGGCCAAGGAAAGTCCTTACTTCAGTCTGGGTTTTGGGGGTTGTCAGGTCAGGATGGTCTCTGTCATGGCCTGAAGGGGCTACACCTTCCTCATGCCTACCAGGTGGCCCAGATACACCATGGTACCCTTCCCTATCTGGCACTTACTTGCCTTGATATTCAGGGCCACCTGCTGCATGACCAGAAGCACCTCCCTGAGGTGGTACAGGTGTTCCTCCCAGCTAGAACTAAAGACAGCTGTGTCATCCAGATAGGTGGCAGAGAATGCCTTCTTTCCAGCCAGAACCTTTTTCACCAACCTCGGGAAGATGGCAGACACATTATTTAATGCAAAGGGAATCACCAAAACTGGAAGATGGCCTCTGGGGTCAAGAATGCAGACCTTTCTTTGGACCAATCAGTCAGGGCAATCTTCCAGTACTCTTGCGTAAGAACAAAGGTACTGAGGAACTTTGCAGCGCCCAGCCGGTCAATGAGGTCATCAGCTCTGGGGATGGGGTGCGTGTCAGTCTTAGTGATGGAATTGAGTCCTGAGCAGTCCACACAGAACTTACGTTTTGGGGTGGCGCCTGATGGAGCAGCCTTGGGCACTAGCACAATTGGGCTGGACCAGGGACTGTTGTAGAGCTCAATCACCCATAACGCCAGTATTTTGGCAACTTCATCCTTGATTCTAGTGGCCACCTTGTCTGACAAGTTGTAAATTTAGTTTTTAACTGGGAGACTGTCTCCAGTATCTATACTGTGGGTACAAAAATGTGTGAGCCCATTGGTGAGGGAGAACAGTGAGGCAACTGCTCCAACAATTGGTGACATCTCCTCCACTGTTCTAGAGTCATAGACAGGGAGAGGATGACACTCTTTACTGACCCATCATGCTCCATGCAACACAGGCGGTAACGGAGAGGTTTACTTGAATCTTCCACCCCATCATCTGTCTCCAGAAGCATGGTGACCTCAGACCTCTCAAAGTATGGTTCGAGGCGGTTTATGTGGCGCACCCTTCATGGGGTTCTAGGTGTCTTGAGATGCACCAGGTAGGTGCTATACCCCTTCTGCTCCTTCACCTCATGTGGGCTTGTCCCACAACCTTGGAGAGCTCTGAAATCCACCAGCACCACGACCCACATCTACTCACAAAGCTAAAACTCCACCAGAGTGGTCTTCTGGTTGTATTAGAGTTTCATCACTTTTTGACTGGCCTCAGGATTGTCTTTAGCCTTCTTCCAGAAGTGCTGTATCTGGTTACGGTAGGCCAGCATGTAGCTGACTACATCCTGAGTGGGCTTCTGAGGAGATTGCTTCCACTCCTCTCTCACAAGGCTGAGAGGTCCCATGAAACTGTTGTCCATAGAGATTCAAATGGGCTAACTCCAATCCCAGTCTGTCATACCTCCCTGTGGACAAATCGCAGGCATGGCAAGAGGATGCCCCACTCCTTATGGTCTCAGGCAGGTCAACAGTCATGGATTTCAAGGTCCTGTTAAATTTCTCAACAAGCCTGTTGGTTTAAAGTTGATATGGTGTGGAGAACTTGTAGGTTACTCCACACTGATCCCACATGGACTTCATGTATGCCAACTTAAAGTTGTTGCCCCTGTCAGACACTATGTCCTTGGGGAATCCCACTCGGGTAAAAATCCCCATTGGGCCTGTTGGAAATGGGGTCTCTAGCTGGTAGAGGTATAAACCCTGTCCAAGTAGGTACCACCACTCTAATCAGGGTAAGCTAGATACACACTAAAAGATAAACTGCACTTAGAGCATTCAGGCTTATCTAAAGAAGCAATGTATAAAGTATTTGTGCAGCACACAAACGCACACACACACAGTAACACAATGAAGACACCACAAAAAGGCTCCAAACTGGTTTAGAAAAATAGACAATAATTTTAAAAATAAGTCTATAAAAAAGCGACAAAAATCCAATAAGTAGAAGTTGAGTTCTGACTTTTTAAAGAAAAAAAAGAGTTTAGATCTCCGAAGTAATAAGCGCCCATAGGGGTTATCAGGTCACGCTGGGACGGTGCAAACTTAACAGTTCAAGTCAACCATGACAGAGCGCAGGCTGGGGACAGGAGCCACTCAGGCCTGGTGAACAAAGTACCATGATCATGGTCGCAACAGCGAGATGCAGAGTGCAGACGAGCAATGCATCAATGTCGATCCCGCTGTGCCGGCGATGCATAGCAAAGCACTGGTTCCAAGTGCAGCAGTCCGAAGGTGATGCACTAGGTTAATACGTGCTGGAAAGGCAATGTATCGATCTTCTCCACAAAGTGGCAGCAATGCGTTGGTTCAGAAGCGGCGAATCAAGATGCAATGCGGCAGTTCCGAGTGCGATGCCCGATTCTACTCACGCAACAAGGTCGATGCGCTGGTTCTGCTACATGCAGACAAGAGATGAATCAATTTCTCTGGTGCAACTATCTGGGTCCACTTCCAGTGAATAAGGTACAGGAGTAGGGGTAGCGACTTTGATAGCCCTGAGTCTCAAGCAACAGGAGGCAAGCCTACAGGCCCTTGGAGATCGCTTTGGTACAAGGCAGAATCCAGCTCTCCTCAGCAGGGTCAGAGATCAGCAGGAAGCAGGGCAGCACTAGAGAAAAACAGGCTTTCCAGGTCAGCAGTCCAAAAGACTGTCAGTCCTTTATGCAGCACAGCAGTTCTTCTGACAGAGTACAGTTGTAGGTCCAGAAGTGTCTGATGTGGTGGGGTCAAAGCCCCTGTTCTTATACCCAGTTGTGCTTTTGAAATGGAATGACTTTAAAGAAGGGTCCTTCAAGTACACAGACACCCTATCTTCGCAGCCCTGGCTGCAGACTATCAGTAGGGGGTAATCAGCCCTTTCTGTGGGGACATGGCACTGCCTATTCAGGTGTAAGGGTAAGCATCTCCCTCCCTTACTGCCCAGGAACAGCAATCAGAATGTGAATGAGCACTCAGACACCCCTATCCTTCCTATGTTTGTGGCTATCTAGAGGGAATGCACAAAGTGTAGCTGTCACCAACCCCAGACGTGTATTGGAGACAGGCTGCAGGCAGACAAAACTGTAGGAGCTGAGAAATGTCCACTTTCTAAAAGTGACATTTCTAAAACAGTAATGTTAAGCCCAATTTCAAGAGGATTTATCATTACCATTCCCTTATATACAGCATGATCCCCGCTACACCTTTCTAGCCAGGAATTACAGCTTTTAAATGTATTAAGGAATTCCCAAAGTTAACCTTTGAGAGGAGTAGGCCTCACAGTAGTGAAAAACAAATGTAGGGGTGTTTTACTACCAGGAGATGCAAAACTTTAAAGTACATGACCTATCTTTTACTTACACAGCATCCTGCCCTATGGGCTATCTAGGTTCTAACCTTAGGGGTGACTTATGTGTAATAAATGGGAAGTTTAAGGCCTGGCAAAAGGTTTTAAATCCCAAGTCAAAGTGACAGTAAAACTGCACACAGAGGCTCTGCAGTAGCAGTGAGACATGTTTACAGGGCTATTGGTGTAAGTGGCACAATCAGGGCTGCAGGCCCACTTGTGGCATTTAATTTACAGGTCCTCTGTATATGTTATGCCACTTTACAAGGGACTTAAAATTAAATTAAAAATGCCAGTTTTGTATATACCAGTGTTACCATGTTTAGGGGATAAGCACATGTACTTTAGCACTGGTTAGCAGTCGTAAAGTGCTCAGAGTTGTATGGCAAACAAAAAGAAGCAGCAAAAAGAAGAGGTTAGCAGGCAAAAAGTTTGTAGGAAGACACCCTAAGGCTGTCTGGTCTGATAGGGCCACAGGTGCAGTCACTGACCTCAGACTACAGTGTGGCATGGTCCTCCAATACCAAGATGAACCTGATGCCTGAGGCTGTCTTGGGGTCCAAGTAACAAACAATGTCGATGCAAACCCTCTTAAAGGGAGTTGAAGCATCAGTCAAGGGAACCGGGTGAGCTATTAGCTTTTTCCCTGCTTTCCCGCTGGCCTGCCAGGTACAACAGGACCTGTAGAACGTGTCTGAGGCTGTCCTCATGCGGGGACCATAGAGGTGATGGACAAGTCTTGCAAAGGTCTTGTCCTGCCCCAGATGTCTGCCAGGTTTATATCATGCAAAAAGAACAATTGATGGACGGAATGCAGAACAAATCAAAACATTCACCCCAGTCAAGAGATCTGGGTTAAATCCATCATTCTTTTGCTCACCATGCCACCCCAGTTTAGACCTGGCCATATGCAAATTAGTCTTGACCCTGTGCCTCATGGGAACAGTCCAGCCCGAACTGCCAAGCCAGGTCCTTCCTGGACCGGAAACAAGCATCCTAGGACCGGTTTCGGGGTTTCACCCCTCTTCAGCCAGGATAGCTTTTTTCCAGTGGCATGGAGAGCACCTTGCAGAATTCCTCCCTGGTGGGCCCACCCTAAACTTGTTATACAACAAGCTCAGGCAGGTCTCCCAGGTTGGCAATATCCTCCCCAGTACGCTCTGGGGTGGCCTTCTCAGGTGACCCATAAACCGGCACTGTGGGTCTGTCTGGTGCTGGTTTTATAGCTTCCCCTTCCCATTCCTTTATTTAGAAGCTGCCTGGGCCAATCTTTCAGGCTCCAGGCTTCCTTGTCTCCCCTCTTGGGCAGCCATGGACCTTGTGGTTATACAGACGTTTTTGGCAAGCGTAACATCTCCAGGAGTGACCTGAGTTCCACTTCCTTCAAGACAGTGGGCTCTAGGTCGTTGCCTGACAGACAATCTAGAGGCATAGCAGAGCACACATCTACTATTGGGAAACCTGACCCCCCCACACTCAGAGAGACCAGAGCTACAGGGTAGTGACTATCACGGTTGTCTGCAACTATGACTTCGTGAAATGTATTAAGGATGATCTGTGCTGAGGACACCAGATGATACCACACAGTAGTCATACTGGCTCCTGTGTCTCACCGAGCCTCCATGCTTTTACAATTAATGGTAATCCTAGGCCAGTACATAGCAGTATTGGGAGGCGTATTGGCTTTTGGCACCATCTCTCTATCCCCTTGAGACACTAAGGTAAATTCTGCTGTCTCTCCACATTGCTAACTTGGACCACCTCATCCCCAAGTGCTCGACCGGCCAACAAAGGTATCTGCCTATCTGCCGGGGGAGGCTGTGCCCTTTTGGAACATTTGGTGTCTCCCTTGGAGTGCCAATATTTGTAACACTCAGTAACACTGGTGGACAAACCTCCATGTCTGTAATAAAAACCTTTTCTATTAGGCTTAGACTGGGGATGGCTATTGTTGTCCCCCTGGGAAGTATTTTATGAGCCTTTAGAGAACTCTTCATTCTTAAGTGTACATCCCCCTCTTTCTTCTGATGGGACCCTTCTGGTGATCACCCGCCGATTTTTAGGATTTTTGGACATTCTGGTGCTAATCCAGGTTTGCAATTGTTTGATTGGTGTGAGCGCCGTGGCTCGGCGCTCAGCAGGGAATGGGGGTCTGGGCATGTTTGTCTCCATGCAGGCTGTAATGCAATTTGCATGGAGAACATGTAAAGTGCACATGACAGTTTGACCGGCCCACCCACCCTAGCCTGGCGATACGAAAAATAAAATGATAATAACTTCAGTTATTATCATTTTATTTTTTCGTTTACACTGCTCCGCGAGCAGTGGGGCAACGCTCCTCCACCTTAGCAGGAGCCGCCACTGGTTTCAATAGAAATAGTATCATGTCAGTGTACATGTATGAATTTTCAAGTGTAGATTACTATTCCACATATTGTTAATAATGCCCATTTTTGATTTATACACAAAAGCTTCCCCAGTCATGCAACCGCAAGGGCATCAAATATGTCTGAATTATGCTTTAGCATAATTTGAATAGTGACTCACCACCCATGATTATCGGTGAAATGTCTTAGCATTTGTATACGATTCCTTTTACAGCCCAGTATTGTAACACCACATTAGACATATGTTTATAGAACCAACATTATTGGGAGTCACATGTACAATTTTCTGAGCTATGGCATCGCCAAGTTTCAACTCAAAATCGTGAGATTGAGGGGCATATGTGCAAGGAGTTAATGCCGTCGTATCGGCACTGTTGTGACCGTGCGGCAGCAATTTTTTTATCGTCATATGTACATGCAATCGCTAACCTCAGTTAGCAGCAGTTTTTTCGGCGAAAACATGCATTTTAAAGATCACCACTTCTGTTAGCGATAGTTAACTAAAATGAGATGTAAGGTAGGCGTTCCTGTGCAAAAACGGCCACTAAACCCACTTTGCGATATTTACAAGGAATTCCTTGTATGGAGCAAGACCAAAAAAACAGCCTCTAACTGCAGTTAGAGGCATTTTTTTAAGACCAGAAAATAGCTGGTCTTAAAAATGGTGCAAAGACTTGGGGCCTCATTTCAGGAGGTTTTGGTGCTGGACAGAGCTGCAAGGAATGTTGCTGCGCTGCCCTGTGACAAAACTACAGGCAGGAATGCGCACCATCAATAAGATAGGGCGCATTCCTGGGCCTCATTGATGAAAAGTGTTGCAGCGCTGCGACAAAACAGCGTTGCAACACTTTTCACTACGCGCTTCTTGCGACACCATGGATGCTCTGTATTTAATGTACAGCGCTCCCTGTCGCAATTAATGACAGATACGTCTAGAATCCTGACGTATCTGTCAGCGCTAAAGTCACACATTGCTGCAGTTGTGTCAATAGCATGACGCAACTCCAGCAATGCATGGGGACAGCTTATTCCTGTGGCACTGAGTCACCCTTATACCTGCCATGAGGCAGGCGTAAGTTACTGACGCAGTGCCGTCCTACAATTTCGCAGTGAAATCTGATGGATTTCACTGTGCCACTCCTATGAGGCTTTGTTGCGTAGGAAAGCACACCCTTCATACATCATACCTGATGTAGATATAATGAGGCACAGGGCTTCACAAGGTCACACATATGCCCACATGCGTCACTTTGCAAATACGGCGCAACGTGGTGCAAGAATCACGCTGCAAGTACGTCAAGAAACTAATGTACTGTCGGGGTGAAACTGTCAGAAGGGGCTCATGAATCAGCCGCCCTGTATTTTTCACCTATGTTAGCACACAATGGCTGCCAATCACCAACACAGGCACCCTTGCACCATGGTGCAAGGGTGACTGTGTTGCAGAGTTGATTAATGTTGTGGCTCTATCACTTCTCGAGACATCTGCACGGCATCTGGACTAGAGGAGGGCGGGAGTGAACCAGTTGGCCTTCTTGGAGTGTTGTTTGCCTGGTGTTTTTTTGAGAGGTGCCAGGGTGTTGGAGATCTATCGGTGGAGGTTGAGCACTGTGGTGTTATCGTCTGTTAGCATTGGCGGAGTGGTGGTGCTGAGGGAGTTGCGAGAAGTTCTTCGATGGCCTTGATCCAGTTGCGAGAGGGGGTGATGATGGCGGTGGTGTACGGTGGGCATGAACGTGATGTATACAATGATAGTCGGTCCAGAAGACTCCGTGGTGTGGCTGTAGTTGAAGTTTTCGCTGGCGGACGAGACCTGCTCGAGAATGTGGGTTGGTGCGGTGACTAGCTGATTGAGTCTGAAGTTGGCGAGCTTACCCAGGAGGGGGTGGTGTTCTGGTTACTGGGGTTGTCCAGGTAGAACTTGAGGTCTCTGAGTAGAATGGGAGAGCCTGGGGTGCAATGAGGTCTAAAATGGTATTGGTGAATGGGGGTCCATGGCCCGAGGGTATGCAGATAAGGGTGCTGCAGAGGATAGGGTTGGGGGTTGGTCTGGATTCGGAAGTGGAGGTGTTCCATGGTCACCGTTGGGTCATTAGAGTGCGTGGTCAGTCGGAGTGGGCTCTTGTAGGAGATGGCGATGCCTCCCACTGGACAGTTGGGGTGGTCCTTGCGGTTGATTTAGTAGCCGTCAGGTATGGCGATGGCGATGCCCCGTCCGGAGCAGAGGTTGGTCCAGGTTTCCATGAAGAAGGCGATGTCTTAAGAGGTTGCGTCGAGGAGGTCCCAGATTTCTGTTGCTTGTTTGTGGAGTGACCATTCATTGAGGAGGATGCAGTTGAGCCGATCGGGTGCACTGTTGGTCAGCTGGGCGACACGAGGCACTGGTATGCTGATGTGGCAGAAGGTGCTTTTTTAGTTTCGACTGGCGCAGGGTTCAAGAGAATTCCACAGTGTTGCTAGATAGCAGGCAATGTGGCGTCTAGGGTTGATGGCGAGGAGGGTGCTGGCATCGTAGCGCTGGAGTGTCCGAGAGGAGGGGTCCTTGGTGCTGGTTGAATAGACAGATTTGAAATAGAGAGAAAGTTCTCTTCAAAGGATCCCTATCGAAGGTGGGTAACCTGAGCAATTTCCTACTTTGCCCATACCTTAAAATGTCTCTGAGAATAAAAATCAGTGGAGGAGTTTAGAGTGTGAAAAGGGATTGAGCTTCATTATTTAGCGTATCTAACAGCAGCGTGTAAACCACCATGAGCAGAATGTAATCGTAGGATTCAATCTCTCTCGTTACCTCCTTCTAAAGACTTTTTCAAATTGACATGACAACATTAAGTAAAATGAACATCTTTGTATGTATTTGGTGGGCATTATCTACAGTGGTACAAAATAAATCATTTCCAAAGTGTCCCTGGGATACTGGGCCCTTAGAGGAGGCATCTTAAAGACATGAAAAATCTGTAGGCCTGGCAGAATGATAATTATGTTGGAGTAATTTCGGTAATTTCACAATACTCTTGTGTCGCGAAATTATCGAAAATACTCAATTACTCCAGCCTGAGTAATTTACAGCTAAATTCCTACTGCAGGAGCACAGGAACAATGAACTAAGAGTGAGAAAGCGGCTACTGACTACTGTTGTTCGTGTCCTATAACATAATTGTGTGAGAAGCATAATCCAGCATTTAGCGCAAAATGCATCCTCAGGCCCATTTTGGATATGAAGGTGCATTTTGCTTAATTCCGAGTAATTTAGCAGTAATTATGCTAGAGAGAATTAGGTCAGCCATGCCCACTCCTACTAATCCTGACCCAGTGATCAGTTTTGCAGTTTATTATTCACAGCTGGGGCAACAGAGCGAGTTTTGCAGAAATGCTAAGCGCTCATTTGAAAGTTTCACTGATATTAATTCATGATTATATTCTTTAAACAAAATCTCTGTGGGATGATAATTTGCAGTGCGATTCCTTATATTTCTGAATCACACATTCTCTTACTTAGAATATGCTCTAAGGAATTTATTCTACCGTTGCTGAAATAAAGTTAAGTGAGTCCAATTGGGTAGCACTCTACCTTTCAAAATGGTTTCCACCATCATACCATGAATGATGTAATCTCATTTGTGCATGAATGCTAGGTCCAATTAATAACACTTTGACAAGATTTCGGCAGAAGGCAGATTGGTTCATAGAAATTAATAAATATGGCATACATTTGCTTATACGTGTGTATTATATACTTGCTTAGAACAGTCCACATTCAATGTGATTCTATCCACCAGTATACATGTATTTTCTTGCAACAACTACATAAAATGTGTACGATGCGTATATAGTCATAATACCAATGGTGAACATATTGTGCTATTTAAATGCGTGAGTACTACATTGGAACTATGGACTGGGCTCATTCTTCTTCATTTTCTGTCTGCCTCATCAACTGAAAAATTGCAGTTGTTCACTGTTTTACTTCTCCACACCTTTTCCAAAAGGAGAAAGGGGCTTATTGTGCATGTTCACTGTTATTTCTTCAATAAACACTCAATCACTTAGGGAATTTTGAAGCACGCTACTCACCCATGAGGGTCTCAAGGCGCTGGGGGGCGGAGCAGCTCCAGTCAGTCAAAGAGCCAGGTCTTGAGGGTCAATCCCAAAGATGTGCAGAGTGAGGGCACGTCTGATGTCGATCAGGAGCTTGTTCCAGGTCTTAGCCGTGATGTAGGAGAAGGTTCTTCCACCCGTTCTTGCTCTGCGGATGCACGGGGGTTTGGCGAGGGGGAGGTCGACTGAACTGAGGTTTCCTTTGGGATATGGAAGGAGATTCTTTCATTGAGACATTGGGGACCGGTGTTGTGGAGGCATTTGTAGGCGTGGGTGAGTATATTGAAAGTTACTCTCTTCTCGATGGAGAGCCAGTGGAGGTTTCGCAGGTGTTGGGTGATGTGTTCATTTTGAGGGATGCAGAGGACGAGTCTGGCTGCGGTGTTCTGTATGATCTGGAATTTGCAGAGCAGAGACTTGTTGATCCCGGCATAGAAGCCATTTCCGTAGTACAGTCTGCTGGTTATGAGTGCGTGGGTGATGTTCATTCTTGATTTGGGGGGATCCATTTGAAGGTCTTCCAAAGGATGTGGAGGGTGTTGAACCAGGTGGAGACAATGGCGTTGATCTGTCGGGTCATGAGAAGGAAGGAGTCAAGTACAATGCCAAGGTTCTGGGCATGGTCCGTGGGGGTGAGGGGGTTGCCGAGGGTAGTGGGCCACCAGGTGTTGTCCCATGCAGAAGCAGAGGGTCCAAGGATGAGGATCTCCATCTTTTCCAACTTGAGCTTCAGGCAGCTGCTGCTCATCCAGGATGCAATGTCCTTTATTTTTTCCTGAAAGCTGAGTCTGATGGTGATGCCGTCCTTGGTGAGGGAGAGGATGAGCTGGGTGTCGTTGGCGTAGGATTCTATGCTGAGTCCGTGCTGTCTGACGATGGCGGCGAGGGGGGCCATGTAGATATTGAAGAGTGTAGGGCTTTGCAACTATCCTTGGGGGACTCAGCAGTTGATCTCTGTGGGTTTGGTGAGGAAGGGTGGGAGTCTGATTCTTTGGGTTTTGCCAGTGAGGAAGGAGCGGAGCCAGTCGAGGGCGGTTCCCTCTATGCCACCGTCGTGGAAAGAGGTCGAGTAGGATCAGATCTGCGGTGTGGCCTTGGTCAAGGAGGGTGTGGATGTCGTCTTTAGCAGCGAGTAGAGCAGTATCGGTGCTGTGGTTGCTGCGGAATCCGGAATGGGAGGGGTCGAGGATGGAGTTGTCTTCGATACATTTCGTTAGTTGGGCGTTGACGGTCTTCTCGGTGACTTTGGCCACGAAGGGGTGGATGGAGATGGGTCGGTAGTTCTTGAGGTCCATCGGATCTGCTGAGGGATTTTTGAGTGGGGGCTTGACTTCTGCGTGTTTCCAGTCATCGGGGAATGGACCGGTTTTGAAGGTGGCATTGATGGTGCCTTGTAGTTCTGGTGTGATGGCGGCGGAAACTCTGTGAAAGATGTGCGGAGGGCAGTGGTCCATAGGGCCTACTGAGTGAATGCCTTTCATGGTCGATGCAGTGTCTTCGGTGGTGACTGAGGTCCAAGAGGAGATGGTGGGCTGGCTGGCGATGCTGGAGGAAGGAGTGGTTTCAGAGTCTGGTGTCTGTTCATTGAAGTTGTCCTAGTGGGACTTGATTTTCAGTTGGAAGTGGGAGCCAAGCTTGTTGCAGAGGTCCTGGGAGGAGGTGATGTCCATGGTTTCGCTAGCGGGTTTGGTGAATTCCTGGATGATGCTGAAAAGTTCCTTTGAGTTGCTGGAGTTGGTGAGGATCTTGTTCTGGATGAAGGCCCTTTTGGTGGATCTGATGAGTTGGTGGTATTCTGTCATGGTGTTCTTGTATGTGGTGTGGTCTTCCGAGGATTTGCTGTTTCTCCAATCCTTCTCAAGACATCTGCAGGTGTGTTTGGATTCTTGGAGGTCGGCGATGAACAAGGTGTCATTTCTGGTGCTCTGTCTGTCGGGGTTGCGGAGGGGTGCAAGCTCATCTGCACAGTTGGTGATCCATCTGTGAAGTTCTTTGGCTGTGAGGTTGGCGTCAGTCATGGTGAAGAGAGCGTCGATGTTGAGGGTGGAGTTAAGCTGCTCCTCGATGACCTTGCTCCAGTTCCTTCACGGAGGGCAGGGTGCAGGTGTGGAGGCGGTGGGTTTGTCGACGTGGAAGTGTACGCAGTGGTGGTCCATCCAGGGGGTTGCGTGGTGTGGCTGAAGTGGATGTTGTTATCTCCTGTGAGGATAGGGTCGAGGGTGTGTCCTGCCTTGTGGGTGGGGATGGTGATGAGTTGTTTCAGTCCGAGGTTGGCGAGGTTGTCCAGGAGGGTGGCAGAGTTGCGATTGCTGAGGTGGAAGTTGATTCTCCGATGAGTATGTAGTCCATGGAGGCGATGGCGTGGGGCGCGATGAGGTCGGAGATGGTAGTGGTGAACGCTGTTTGAGGTCTGGGAGGTCTGTAGGCGAGGGTGCCTTGTAGTGACGTTCTGGAGCTGGTCTGGATCTGGAAATGGAGATGTTCAATGGTGGGCAGGCTGTCGCTCATGCTGGAGGTGGTGAGTGGGAGGGAGTTCTTGTATGTGATGGCAGGTCCTCCTCCCCGGCGGTTGGGGCAGTCCTTCCTCTGGATCTTGTATGGCCGTGGCGATGTTGGGGGCAGAGGTGGAGTTGGTCCAAGTTTCTGTGATGAAGGCAACATCTGGTGAGAGGGTGTCAAGGAGGTCCCAGATCTCTACTGCGTGTCTGTGTAGGGAGCGCACGTTGAGGAGGATGCACCTCAGGGCTTCGGGGTGCTCGTGTCCATCGTCGATGTGGCAGCAGTGTCAGCAGGAGAACTGGCCACGGGTGTAGTTCAGTGTAGACAGTTGTCAGTTGTTGTTCCTTCCGGGATTGAGTGCGAGGAGGGCAGCTGAGTCGTAGCAGTGGTTGGTCTGAGATCCAGGGTCCTTGGCGCTGGTCATGGTTTGGTCGAGGACGGGCGCAGACGGGCTTGCCTTTGGTGTGTCTTCGGCGTGCCAGAGGTGCGGCCACGCAGCAGCCACCATTAAATAGGGAAGGGGGAGGAAAGCGCAGCTAGGAGGTGGGAGCAGGAAACGGCAGGGGGAGGGGCCGGCGGGGCTGCAGCGGTGACAACGGGCACAGAGGACACAGGTAAAAGACCAGAAAATACAGGTACAATTACAATATAATACAAAATAAAGGCACAATAACAGAAGACAGAAAACAGAAACAAAAGACAGAAAACAGAAACAGGGCACAAAACACAAAGACAGTCAAAAGCAGCCCAGCAGAAGAGCAAGTCTCTCCCACTGGACCACCAGGGATGAGGCGCAGGCAAGAGCCTGCGGGTGAAGGAGGGCTTTGAACACCTGCCTTAACAGGGCAGCGGCATAGCAGCAGAGCAGGAGGTCAGAGGTCTTGCTCCTATTTCCAAAATGGTCCAAAATGCTCCATGTCCCTGAGTTCTTCCATTTTCCAATTTTCTAAACTGAAGCTACTCTTTTGTGGATAGGAGCAGCTACAGGCCTTTACAGAGAAATTAGCTTTTGGTGACTAGTCAATGTCGGGACTTGCCAACGCTAAATGCTAGCATGTACCACCTTTAAATAGTGGGCACCCTACCTTGTGGCCTACAAGGACTACTCATTGGTGACATATTTTATATTTAAAAGTAGGGTTTTTTTTCCTGTTAAAATGGTTATTTGAAAATTTGTAGCTGCAGGTTTAAAAGTTGCGGCTGTCAGACTACACAAGCAGGCCTAAAACCATGCTTTGATTGTCAACCTAGTCTGCATGCCAGGTTATATGACATAGGATTGATAAACACAATATCGATTTACCACAATATCGACAAAAATATATAGTTTCCCAAAATGTTTACATCCTATACACAAATTATCTATTTGCAGGCCTTGGCTCTTGTTACTATTAAGGCTGTACTATAGTGGTGAATTTAATTGCAAATGAAACACGTTAGGATTAGTTTATAAGTGCAGAAGCCCAGTATTTAACTGAGAGCTGAAAATGGGTGAATTCAACTGAAAAAAGACAGTTGGGTATACCATACATAGGGGGTGAATGCTGAACCCCTGAACTATCATGGGGACTTGTTGATCTGATTATTAAATTAACATATTCGCCTGGCATCAGCATTCACTTTGTTGAGTGTGGCGTTTAACATTGCTGTATCATGGTTATTGACTTATTGGTGTGCTGCAAGTCAATCGGCAAGCTCTCTGCATTCTATGATATGTTGACCTTTATGTTGCCATGAACTGATAGACAAGAGCTATGTGATGGTATGTTGATTTGTTTGGTGGTGCAGTTGTTGCTTGTGTTGCTATTCTGCATTCAATGGCTGCAGGGTTTAGTCATGAAGTCTTCTGTGCTCACTAGAACTGTCTTGTGTGTCTGTTGCCGCATTCCTGAAATATAGTTTGTTTATTTATTTAACTATAAATTTACAAACGTACTGTATACCAACTGATTGATCTTTAAAAGGGATTTCTGGAGGATAAGGAGAAGCGGTTTAAGTTATTAAAGGGCACTGATAAATAGTGTTTCCTAGTTATCGATTTGGATTTACAGTTTTGCTGTGCTGCATATGACCTTTGTGCTAGCTTTTCCTTCAAAGTGTACAATGCCTGGGAAGTCACTGAACAAGCTGTGCTCCCTCCTAAGAGGAGGTGAGGTAAAATGGCTTCTGACCTTAACCTCAAGAAATGCAAATGGACTGATCATCTAAAATCGGTATGTGCCAGGAGTGGAAAATCCTCACCTCTATGATCTCCTGAAGCGTAAAAGACATACAAAAGTTTTAAAAACTATATTTATTTTATTAAGCTGTGCATATTTGGCATGCTATCTTATAGATGTTGAAACGTCGATTCCTCTTTATTCACCCGCGATTTTAATTAAGTATATATAGATCATATAGAGCTGTCAGTTTCCCATAACATCGTTGTCTGAAAATATTGTAAATAGCATCTTTGCACGAAATAAGTTTTCATCGAGCCGTTTGCACAGTAATTCCACATGTAATACACAAAGCTTTCTAAAATCCTTTCTAATTAACCAAAACAACTATAAGTGGCAGGCATAAATCATCAATTATTTTCCCATAAATTACGTGATTTGTGTTATTTGACATTAATGTGGTCGCTTTCATACACATCACTATTCTCATGAAACAGGGGTGTGACCTGCTTGCTCTAGTTCCCGATTCAAATGATTTTTCTTTTCTTATAAGTAATGCCCATTTTGCACACTGAAGAGCAGATTTGCTAGCCGCTTGCGGCACTTTTGTATCGCCGTTGCATCACTTTCATGACGCAGCAGTGGCGTAAAAAATGCGGCCAATTTACAACGTGACGCATCTAGGGAGATGCGTCACGTAGTAAAGCCCTGCGTTACATTATTACTGCCTCAGGTATAATGTATGCAGGGTGGGCGTTCCCATGCAGAAAAGACTCATAAAAGTGACGCAATCTACAAGATTTCACTGCGTCACTTCTAGGAAGCTATTGCGTCAAAACCTTACCCCTGCTTGAAGCAGGCGTAAGGATTGACGCAGTGTAGTAGGAAGACCTCAAAATGAATTGCTGGAGTTGTGTCGTGCTTGCGACATGACTCCAGCAATGCGTGACTTTTGCCCCAACAGATGCATCAGAATTTCTGACGCATCTGTCAATCCATGCGCAATGGTGCGCCGTATTGTAAATACGGCGCATCCATGGTGGCGCAAGGGTTTCTCAGGGTGGCACAGGGAGAGGGATGCATCTCTCAGATGCGTCACTTTCTTGTGAATCTGCTCCTTAGTTTTGGTTATACTTTCCTATAAACTCTACATTTTATACATTCCTTTTAAAGTCCTTGACGTATACAGATAGTCCTTTGTGGTCAATAAAGCAAGGATCACACCATGCTCCTGACAATAACCCTTGGTTAGACACGGGATACCCTGTAGCCATGCAGGAACTGCATACTCTCAGCTTTCTATGAATTCTTTGGTCTTGCAGTACAAAATAGCTAATTTGAATGGTAGCCCCCTTAATTTGTATTCTAAAGACACTTTGTCCCATGTCTGTCAACTCACATGGTGACATTTAATTGCTTATCTTGACCTACATTGTATAACTAGATGCTTGATGACCTCACCTATATGAAAAGAAAGCCATTACCTTACTGGGACTCTCAACCCTCTATTGAAACTACTCTGATTACATAATTCGACAGTCTGTCAAAGGTTTCAAATGTTGCCACTTAGAATGTAATTGACCTCCATCATGATGAAGGTACCTACTAAGCATCTAACAACAATAGCTGAAACATCAACAAAACGACTTTTGGAAAGTCTACCTTAACCAATAATTTCATTGACTCTGAGATGCATCTAACCAATGAAGAAGAGAGCCAATGCCAAATAATGTTGTTGTGTCAAATTACTCACTGTGCTTTGACTGAAGCCTGTTTCTGATTCCATAAGAACACATCTGTTCAAGTATTATAACTGCATCTATTATTGTACAGCCCTACCCTTCAGTTACTAACTTGTGTTGTCTATTATTCCTAGAAACCATTGACATGTTAGTACAATGACCTACTGGTCCAAGAGTCTCACTCATATGTATGTACCTCCTACAGAGAACCACTGTTGCTTCACGCCTGAACACCTGTGTACATAGTAAAAGATAGGACCCTGCAGTGTAGCAAAAGACTGTCGGCCATTTAACCACACTTGACAATGACTACTTCCTGTGAAGGAGAGGGGACAAGAAGTAGCCAGAGAAGGAAGGCTCAAGTAGATTCAGGACAGCAAAAGTGTTGTAGACTAGATCACTTGACTCCTCTGTTCTGTTCGTCACCCTTGCTTCCTGTAGATACTGCTCAACAACACAAGACTAACTGCCTAGGGTTAAAGGGTGTCCTCATTGTATGGAATGTACTATATCTATCTAAAGTTTAGAGCCATGTATGCATTCTGTACAAAAAGATTCCAACCACCATATTAATGATTCTCGTAAATTAATTTGAAATTGTGTACGCAAGGATTGTTGGCCACACCATAATCCTTTAAAGAATGCCATGATATAATTAAAGGCTTAAAATTTTGTCATTTTGGGTAAATAAAGCTGCAGAAAAAGGTGTGTGCTTGATTCTTAATAGTGTCTGTCCTTTGTAATCTGGCCTGCTCAGAGTCATGCTGTAGAAAACATCAACATCGTTACAGAGTTGGGGCTTAAGTGAAAGTCAAGATCACTCACCTCATTAACAAAAGAATGAAAGGTTGTTTCAGACATTTGCTGGTTTCTTGAAAGGTGAAATACTAGAGAGTTGGACACCAAATGTTTTGCCTTTACCCCTCCTACTTTGCTGAGTTTGTTTTTGTTGGCTTCAGGACCACTGCTAACTAGTACTAAAGTGCTTGTGCATTGTCCTTCAAACATAGTAAAAATGGACTACACTTAATTGGCACATTTAATTTACTTGTTGGCCCTAGTAAATGGTGCTACATGTACCCAGGGCCCGTAAATTCAATGCTACTAGTGAACCTTCAATACTCATTGTGTCACCGACTAAAGTAGCCTTTTAAAACATGTCCCAAGACTGCCTCTGAAGCCTGTAGTGCAGTTTTAAACTGATATATTGACCTGACATTATAAACCTTTTTCAAACCTAATTTTTTCTTTTTTAAACTTATAAGTCACTCATTAGGTAGGCCCCTGAAGGCTCATAGGGCAGGGCGCATTGCGTTTAAAAAGTAGGACGTGTACTTGAGTTGTAGATGACCTGCCAGTGAGAAACTCCTGAAGTTGTTTTTCAATGTTGTAAGTCCTGTCTCTCCCCTTGACTAATACTGGGTTACCTTATTGCATGTGCATTTGGAGCTGACAGAGACACGTTATTCACACTCAACTGAATTGTAATTTAAAATCCTTTTTGAAGGTAAAGACGGATTTTAAGTCACAATTCTGAAAATGCTAAAAGTTGGCATTTTCTTGTTCCAGTCATTTGTACCTTCTACCAGTATCCAGGGTCACATGACTGTGAATGGCTCTGCCGCTGGGGCATATGTATTGCTTCCAGACCATAACACAAAGGGAGATTAGGTGTGGATCGGATGGGCCACCTGGCAAGATGACTAGTCCCACCCTCCTGTCCCTAGGCCTGTCCTGGCGTTTGTCACCCCAGACCGATTGCAGCCTTGACAGGAAGGGGGAAGAACGTTCCAGAATGAGATGTGGAGGCAGGACAGGGAAGCACACCCTACACAAAGGTATGCACCAAGTATAAATATTGGACCTCCAGAGCCACTCATCAAAACACACCTTGTGGAAGTTAGAGAAAAAGGACTTGTCATGTTTATTATAGGTACCCTAATAGAGGACCGAGTAACATCATACCCTTTCACCTACATCACCTCCCCTACACTACAGAGTAACGAGCCTTTTAGGATTGAACCTTAATCTAGTTCTAGTCCTAGGCGCAGAAGGAGGGTTTCCCTGAACAATGGCGTTCTATGACTTCATCTTTAGACTGACACAGAATGCATGAATATTCATAAGGGTTCTTGGAAACCAGGCTGGGGCTACACCACCTTCCTCCCCATAGCTACGTACACGGTTCATCCCATACGTCATCCTCAAATCCAACAATGGCTAATACAAGCAACAAGGGACAAAGGAGCCCTAGATACTGTCTGTATAAATATAGCACCTCTTGCTAGTGTTAGTTAGAGGGAACCGAGACTTCCAGGCCGACACACTGACCAGAGATGCTAAGGCTCCTGCATGCAGACGCTCCAGCTGACAGTGGTCTTAACATCCCTCGCGGGGTGTCCATCTCGAGACCAAGAAGGGCTCCTACATTCTCACACTTCAGGTAATGGGGTTCGACTAAATCCTAGCGGGATTCTTGGCTTTACACCAACTCACATGCTAGCAATACTTAGGTACATCTAGATAGGCATCGTAGGAGTATGCACACTTTTATCATGCATTTTATATTCATGTATTTATTCGTTCTGATTGCAAAATGGTAGAACTGTACTATCCTTTTATATTCATAGTATTGCTAATCATATATCTCTGCTACTGTCTAATGGTTGTTGCAGCTCATATATTTTACAGGAGAATAACAACTGTTCAATACATCCTTTTTGAAACGCCGACACTGTTTATTCTGTGTATCTCTGAGATAAGCTAAGTGAGCACGAGTGACTGAGCGAAAAGTAGTACATTGTTTCCGCGATCTTAAGGGATCAGGGTTGTCATGTTCTGAGGTTGCCAGAAATTTTTCTCTCCCTGATAAGAGGAGACACTAGTGGCACTGTGAGCCAGCTAAATGCAAATAGGCTAACATTTCTCGGTGGGGGTGTACGGAACCAGTCTGCTACCAATCCCACAGTTTATGTTATCCAAACACGCAGGTCCTGCAGGGGTACTATAGGAACTACACGACAGACTGCACTGATGCCTGAGGACTGCCCCACTGCTTTAAGGTCTGCCTTACTGTCAGAGAAGGAAGACTGCACCTGCTTGTCTTCATCCCAGGCTAACCAGAATGACTCTAAGTGTCAGTTGGCTGACCTCCTGTTTGTGATACAGGGACACAACAAATTTCAGATACCTCCTTGCAATCGCCCAGCTGACCTTGTGCAACTAGACCTGCCCGGGCCTGCAACTGGACCTTCCTGAGCCCTCCTGGACTCTGCTGGAGTGAGTCCCTGACCCCCAAGAGGTACCTCCCCCGGTCTTGGACCCGTGGCTGTCATCAGAGTGCAGTCCTCCCACAGAGAAGGTGAAAATCAAGGAAGTTTGGGCTCCTCTCAACCGTTCATGCCAAAACTCTGCTGCCCTCAACAACCACCAACATGAAGGTTTGGTGAACCCTGCTCTTCTCACAACAGTCTACAGTGACCACCAATGCATAGCTACAGCAACGACCAACTATGAAGCTCGACTGACACTTCTTGTTACAACATCGACCATTCGCTACACCCTGTTTTCTCTTTGAGATACAGCATCTATGATGCTCAGCTTCTTCCTCACAGTCTCCTCTGATGATAATGAAACTCTTTGCGCCGAACTTAGAAAGTAACTTTTCAGTGGAAATAATGTGGCCCCTGTATTCGACCGTCATTCTATAATGTTCGGTTTGAATTTGTGACATTCGGCCCATCTAGAGCGACTAGGTGACTACTTTGTGCTTTTAGCCACTATTTTCACTTAAAACCTTAACAATTGTATATCTCCGTTTCTACTGATGTGATATCTGTCATTCTGGTATCATTTTATTTATTAAAATGTACTCAATGTTTCTTTAAATTGGTTTGGGATTTTAATTTTGTTGTGTTTTCACTTTATACTTTTTGTGGACTACATAAAAAACTTTACACATTGCCTCAGAGTTAAGCCTGACTGCTTTGTGCCGAACTGCCATATGGTGAAGCATAGATTTTGCTCACGTCTTTTGTCCTGAACTCCCCAAGGCTATATCCTTCGCCGCTATTTTAAAACAGTTGTTTAGAGTAAGAACCCATGAACAGACAGGTGTCATTCATCAAAGGCACGGTCACCAGCCTAATCTCAATATCCGCGTCTCAGCTGAAGCTGAGTTTGAATGAAAGCAATGGATCTCACTCACTAAGGGGCATATTAACAAGGGCTTTATCTCCACTTTTTTGGCTTTAAAAGCAAAAGAAGCAAAGATAAAAATATCGCCCTATCAACAACAGGGTGCTAACATGCAAAATCGCATGTTAGCACCATTTTTTCACTACGCTTCCCTTTGCATCTCTAATGAGATGCAAAGTGGGCGTTCCAGAGGAAAATAATACGAGAAATGTCGCTAAGCGACATTTCTCCTATTATCAAGCTTCACGCTAACCCTGTTAGAGACAAAAAAAGCAGCGCTAACCACGGTTAACGCTGCTTTTTTACATCTGCTAATTTTCAGCCTTAGCCATGTAATCCAATGGGAGGTGGATTACATGGCTAAATCCACCATGGGCTATCAACAAGGATATCCCTATCCTTGTAGTTTTATTGCTGCATTACCTGTAATAACCTCCCAAAATGCCGCTATCACTGGATTTTTTATCGCCTAGGCGGTTAGTGTTGTTAATAACGCGATAACCAGGCGATATTATCCAGCTGTAGCGGGCGTTAAACAAATTAATGCTAAGCGCCCTTAGCGTTAATTTTCCGCGTTCCTTGTTAATATGCCCCTAAGAATGTGGCATGCAATAAAGAAGTGTAATAACCACAACCTGTATTACATGATGTGAGGCACGTGGCACTGCACAGCTGAAGAGTGGGTAAGCAACCCTGACAGAAGCTGAAAATATGAAAACACCAGTGAATGCAACAGATAACTCGGCAGAAAGGCCACGCGGCACCAGCTAGAAAATATAGCGCAAATACCTACGTTGACAACCCAATGATCACAAACAAAATTCAACAAAGGCACTCGACAACATGGGCTTGCCCTTATAAGGGGCATGCCACATAAGAGAAACAAGCTATGACAAGGCTAACATGACGCCTTTTAGTCATACTTATTATATACCATGTCCGAAGACACCATATGGTAACTGTGCACTCTCCAATCAATCACTCTCCAGTGATATGATGATGCTATTGTGTGAAGGTTAGCATGGTCAGACTACTTTAACATAGAATAAAATCGGCAGCTGATTTGACTGCGTGATGCAGAGGCTCAAGTGGCCGCACCCTCTGCACCATCCTGGAGTGAGAGTAAGCAACATGTGAACAAAGAAATAGACAAATTGATGCAGTTCACTGAACAAAAGCCCCACTTTTTTTTTGTATGTGTGTATATTCGTTTTTTACGATATATTTTTTTTTAATACATTAGTCTTTCAAACCAGCGAAGGCTGCCTCTAGACCAGATCGAAAAAAATAGGAACCTTTGGTTGGCAAGTGAGAGTTGGGGAAATAAAAATTACTTCACACGTTGCCCACACAATATAAAATGGGGGCCATAAGTGGGGTGTGCCTGTTGTATATTTGTATGCCGCAGGAGAAGGCAAGACTGCATAAAGAACACAACTGTTGGAAATATGCCTTCTGGATCCAGTTTACAAAATATCACAGCCAGCATAAAAATCTCAGACTCCAAAGACAGCATTTCCCATTTGCATGAGTTCTCAAAAAAGGTAAATGGATTGTCGAAAATTCATGATGGTAGAAATGAACAAGGGCGACGGCAATGGTGCATAACAATAGCTTTAAATAATTTATGAACTATTAAAAACGACTTTGTATCAGAATTTGCTCTTACAGTGAAATGTTTAGTGAATGTGTTTTGTTCTACTGTTTATCTGTACTGTGACTTATCATGAGAGTGAAACTAAGTAACAATGGAGCATGATTAGAGCGCTTCAGGGCCACTGCATGGATAATCTTACAAAGTGTTATTCTTGGGAATCGGATTTTTAATAAAGTGAAGTCAAAATATTATCAGCGATGCCTACCAATCTCAAGAATTGCGAGTTTTGGTGGCCCTTGTCATAGTGTGGATCCTTATGGTGACGTTTACTTTTCTGTACATATAATAGTTTTTTTTTATAAGTAATGACACAGCTGTACGTGCCGTTAGAAGATTTTGTACGAGCGTCCTTCAGCACCATATATTTTGGGAGTTAAATATGCATCAGGCACATAAAACAAGAAATATTGTTTTGCAATTTTATTCAGACGGTAGAGCAGACGCTTCAGTGCATTATTGGAGGAGTGGCTTGGCTTACTACACCGTATAGTGATGCTTGGTAAAACAAGCATTAGAAACTGTTGTCTGTCTGTGCCGTTTACACAGTTTTCACTGTTTTTCCCACTGCCTTTTCATTCCCTCTCCCGCCGCTGCTGCCCCCACGGCCCCTCCCCCCTGCATGTTACTGCTCCCGCATCCCAGCTGCTTTCCATCCCCCACCCCTACTTAATGGCTGCATGCCCAAGGCAAGCCCATCTGCGCCCAACCGCGACCCGACCGCAACCAGCGCCAGGGACCCTGGTCCTCTGACCCCCCGCCGCTATAACTCCAGCACTCTCCACGCACTCAACCCTGGACGCAACAACTGCCAGCTCTCAATGCCAAGCAACACCCAAGGACCGTTCTCCTGCCGACACTGCCGCTGCACCTTCACTCACCTCCGGACCCCAACAGCTACCGCCAACCCACCGGACTCCAACGTCCCCAGACCCCTAAGCTGCATCCTCCTCAACGTACGGTCACATGCAGTAGAAATCTGCGACCTCCTCAACACCGTTTCACAAAAAGTACTCCCCTGGTTACTTAACCGTTGGTACTAGTTAAGTATTTAGGACAATTCCTGAACTAACACTGGTGGAGATTCCTATGTGAAGCTATGAAAGTTACACCACTAGGAATATTTCAGGGAGCTCTTAGTGAGATGTTTTTGGCCAGTGGGATAAAGATTTAAAAATCCAAGCCGTTGGGACCCTCTCCCAATAGGTAGATTCGCGGGGCAGGACCCTTGATGGCTGTTTGACTACAGGGCTACCCCAGTGCAAAGGTGAGGTCCCACGTGGAGTACAACCTCTCCCAAAACGGGATGGAGTGATGTAACGGAAAGTAAAAGCCCAAGCACAACTAAGGAGCAGCTATCTGCCCTTATTCAAAATAGTATAGGGAAATTCTCTTAATAATCCTTCTCCCAGGGGGTAACCATTCCCGCCCTGAAGAAAGTCCAGCACCCTTTATGGGGCACCAGCGGACTGAAACATGTTGGCAATAGGGTCTTAGGACCATAATATCCCTTTTGACCCGAATTTTATTTTTTTGATGTCCCTGGCAGATCCAAGAATAAAGGGAAACTGGGCGTCTGACAGTGGATTTTTTAATCTTTATCCCCCTGGCCAAAAACATCTCACTAAGTGCTCCTGAAATATGGTCACGCCCACCCTGACTTCTAGGCTATGACTATGACTATGACTATGTCCCGATGATGAAGCATGACACCACTTGGGTGTGTGAGGGAATATAAAACAAAAGGATGTGCCTCCTTTCCCACTTCCTAGTGGTGTAACTTTTATAGCTTCACATAGGAATCTCCACCAGTGTTAGTTCAGGAATTGTCCTAAATACTTAACTAGTACCAACGTTTAAGTAACCAGGGGAGTACTTTTTGTGAAATAGTGCTACAACACGGGAGGGTGCACTCCCCTCTTAAATTCCTCTCGGCTCTTCACCGAGCGAGTAAAATTTGTTTCTCGCTTGATTTGTGTACCACCTCCTCAACACCCTCTTACCCAACCTCACCTTCCTCACAGAGACCTGGACCAACGCCAGTTCCGCACCAGACATCGCAACTGTGATACCCGATGGGTACAAGATCCAGAGGAAAGGCCGCCCCAACCACCCTGAGGTGGTCTCGCCATCATCCACAAAACCTCCCTCCAACTGACTACCTTCATCTCGAATAACTCCTTGCCCCCTATGGAACACATCCACTTCCAGATCCAGGTCAACTCCAGAACAACTCTACGTGGAACCCTTGCCAACAAATCTCCTGGGCCCCGCACCCTGTTCACCAACACCATAACAGACTACATCGTGCCCCACGCACTCACCTCCTCAGACTATGTACAGCTCAGAGAGACCCGAATTTCCATTCGGACAACCTCATCTACCCCAACTCCACTGGCCTTCTAGGCAACCTCGCCAACATCGGATTGAAGCAACTCGTCATCACCTCAACCCACAAGGTGGGACACATGCACCGGACGTACCAAAATTCACTTTAGCCACACCACTCACCCCTTCTGGACGGATCACCACTGCATTCACTTCTCCTTCTTGAAACCCACCGTATACAAGCCAACGTCACGTCCCCGTGCAGAAACTGGAGTAAAATCACCAAAGAGCACCTCGCCTCCGAACTCAGCCGCACTCCTCCCCCCACCACGACTGGCACCAACTCTGCAGCCAACGAACTCCACAAATGGATTGCCGACTACACCAACATGCTCGCACCCCTCCAGAACTCCGACAGACAACACACCACAAAATCCATCCGGTTCACCACGGACCTCCAAGAATCCAAGCGCTTGTGCCGATGACTCAAGAAAGCGTGGAGGATCAGCAAAACCCCAGAAGCGCGCACTGCCTTCAGGACCGCCAATACAGCACACCACCAACTCATCAGATCTACAAAGAGGAACTTCATCCAGGACAGAATCGTCTCCAACTCCCACAACTCCAAGGAACTCTTCAACATCATACAAGAATTCACCAGACCCCTCTGACGTTCCTCCTTCCCAGGACCTCTGCAACTAACTCAGATCCTTCTTCCACCATAAGATCAGGACACTCTACGACAACTTTGACGAACTGAACCAAGGCACCGACACAACACCTTCCACCAGCAACTCCACCCTGCCGACCATTTTCTCCTGGATCCCTGTCACCACAGGAGACACTGCGAACACCATGAGGAGCATACACTCCGGAGCACACACGGACCCCTGCCCACCGCACATCTTCCACAAGACCGCCTCCGCCATCGCAACAGAACTACAACGGACAATCAACTGCACCCTAGAAAGAGACACATTCTCAAACGACGCGCAGAAGTCAAACCCCTCCTCAAGAAGCCCTCCACAGACCCGATGGACCTCAAGAACTACAGGCCTGTCTCTCTCCTCTCCTTTGCCGCCAAAGTCACTGAGAAGATCGTCAATATCCAACTAACGAATTTCATAGAATCCAATGACATCCTCAACACTTCTCAATCCGGCTTCTGCAGCAACCACAGCACCAAGACCGCCCTCCCAACCACCACGGACGTCATCTGCACACTCCTCGACCAAGGCCACACTGCAGTCCTCATTCTACTAGACCTCTCAACAGCTTTCGACACCGCCTCCCACCGCACACTAGCTGCCAGACTCCACCATACAGGGAACTGCTCTAGACTGGATCTGCTCCTTCCTTGCTGGCCGAACTCAAAGAATCAGACTTCCGCCCTTCATCTCCGAACCCTGAGAGATCAGATGCGGAGTTACCCAAGCTTGCTCCCTCAGCCTCACGCTCTTCAACATCTGCATGGCCCCCCTCACAACCATCATCAGAAAACACAGACTCAGCATAGTATCCCACGCCGACGACACCCAGCTTTTCCTCTCCCTCACCAAGTAACCCGACATCACCTTACACAACTTCCAGGAAATAATGAAAGACGTTGCAACCTGGATGAGCAGCAGCTGCCTGAAGCTCAACTCAGAAAAAACAGAAATCCTCATCCTTGGAGCCACCCCCTCTGCATGGGAAAACACCTGGTGGCCCCCTGCCCTCAGCAACCCTCCCACCCCAACGGACCAAGCCCACAACCTCTGCATCATACTCAACTCCTCACTCACCATGAACCGACAGATCAAAGCTGTATCCTCCACATGCTTCAACACCCTCAGCATACTCCACAAGACCTTCAAATGGATCCCCTGTGAATCCAGGAAGACCGTCACCCACGCACTCATCACCAGCAGGCTGGACTATGGGAAAGCTCTCTATGCCAAAGCCAACAAATCTGTACTCCACAAACTCCAGACCATCCAGAATGCCAGCCAGACTCATCCTCAGCATCCCACAACAGGACCACCTCACCCAGCACCTACGAGACCTCCACTGGCTCCCTGTCGAAAAAAGAGTGACCTTCAAGCTGCTCACACACGCCTACAGAGCCCTCCACAACACAGGACCCCAATACCTCAGCAAAAGAATCTCCTTCTACGCCCCCAAGAGTAACCCCCGCTCTGCTAACCTAGCAATATCCAAAATCCCCTGCATCCACAGAGCCAGAATGGGAGGCACATCCTTCTCCTACACCGCGGCCAAGACCTGGAAGAATTCCCCCTCAGCATCAGACAAAGTCCCACACTGCAAGCATTGATGAAGAGCCTAAAGACCTGGCATTTCAGATGACCAGAGGTGCCTAAAGCCCCCCCCCCCCACCAGTGCCTTAAGATCCTCACGGGAGAGTAGGTCATCTATAAATCCCTGATTAATTGAGAAATGCAAAAGGTCTCAGATTTGTTTTGAGTTAGAGCTATTGACGTTGTAAATGGCAATGTCTTTTACCCTTGTGGTTTGGAGTGGATGTATGTGGCTTGAATGGAATTATGTGGGTAGGATTAGAATTGTTAGTTGTGTAATTGTGTGGCTTGGAATGGTGCGTTGGTGAGTGGATTTGTGTAGTGTAAATATGTGGCATGGTGTGCAGTGGAAATATGTGTATCCTAATTATGTGATGTAGAGCGCAGTGGTGTAAAGTGTGGCACAGAGTGGCATTGCGTATATACGGCAGCTGACTCGTCTGTTCATACCTCCAAGAAGGACATTTCAGATCGGTACTGAGTTAAGCATGGGTGCCTGAGCTGAGAGGCGAGAAAGCCACCAGCTTCTTATGGAAAACTCTCATTGATTTAGAATACTTATAACATTACGCCCGCAGTACTAACATGGGAGATGCAGAGGCATTAATAATGTGGAAAAGTGAATAAGTATCCTGATATGTCAGTAAAAAAACAATGGCTATATATTGATCAGCACACGTACAGCTGGTAGACGAAAAGGAATGCAAGCGTGCGACAGCTGGGGCACAAACTGTATAAAAATATATTTATAAAAGACCTTCGCAAAACCAGATGGAGGAGCAGATAGATACCAGTGACAGCAAAAACTAGCCACAATTTAAACACTATGAAACACAGGCAGAGAAAAGGCATGCATTTCTAGAGGCATTGAGCTGGTGATCTCAGTGTTCTGGTATACACAGCGCAATACACAAGTGGCTTGTGCCTTAAGGTACAACAACGTACTTTTGCTACATGACCTATAAAAATATGCATAAGATTCTATAAAAATTGTTCAGATTATATCCCCCAGTTTGCTGTTTATTTGTCATTCTACATAGAGCGCTGCTTGTCGCCCTTGGACAGCGTTAAGGCATCAACATAGAGTACCAAGAGCATCCGCCCAAGATTACATTAATACAAAGAGGAATAAAGCAACAATACATCAACAACTGTAAAAGGACCTTAAACATACAGCACATACTGCACATAACTAAATGTTAAACTAAAGCCACACCCAACTAGTTGCCTTTGAGGTTATTTGTCAGGTCGATCCAAAACTCCAAACCGAGACTCAAGTATTCCTAACTAACCCTTATTGACTAGCTTTATCATATTTTATCTTATTGGAATGCATTGAAACATAAATTCGTCTGTAAAAGATGTTTTTCTACAATCTAAATAAGGTAATCAAATTTGACTCTAAATCACTTTCCATACCAGGTTGTATCCACACTTTTGTATTTGAATGTTGTTTGTATCACTGCAAAATACCCCAGTCTTTGGTGCTTTTGTTAATGTATGCAGACTTTGGTTATTAGTCTACATTCACTGTTTTGCTGTAATAGTTGTATGAACAATATGACATAAGAAAAGTTTCCACAACAATTGATGCCTTGAATTTTCTATTTAGCTTCATAATTCGCCGTAATGGACTATCCCGGCCATTATAGGCTTCCTCCAGCTTTAAAGGCCCGAGCCGAAGGCATGGTCTTTTAACAAGGTAGTGGGCCTTTAATGTCTGGTATAGCTCAGTTATGGTAGGTTATAAAGCTATTAGAACATTCCGCCCCATCAAGGCAGAATATTATAATTAGTAGAACAAAGCCCTCATAGAGCCCAAGGGTGTTGGAGGTCCCAAGATCTTGAGATTAGCAGAGGTACCTTGCTCATTGTGTTTGGGTGAAACACAACCTCTTTTCTCTGACAGCTTCCTAACTAGCAGAGACAGAAAACACAATAATAGATAGCCTAAGCAGAGTTGCATCTTCACACAGAGGTGTTCCAGTAGCTGTCCCTATATGTGGTACTCGTATGGCTTGGTCCATTTGCACCCAAAGAGGACCTTCAAATTCATTATCTCTGCTCTAGTACACTCTAACCAGAGGCCTGTGTTGTGGACTTTCTGACCCTCCAGTGATCATCAGATCTTCTTTTTGCATTAGCTCCAATTTCCCTTCTTCCAATGATATTTAATTAGTGTAGAGGATGGGGGTTCAGGTACTCCTAGTAGGTTGTCTTTAGCTGTGCCAGTTTTGGCTCCCCCATTGAGGTAGAATTCCAAGTGTCCTGCATTGAAACTTCTAGGGTTTCCATCTCCACTTATGTCACCAGATCTAGTCCAGAATTCTCTGTATCATATCTGATCTACTGCTTAGCAATTAAACTGTTAGCTCTGTAATGCCTAAGCTTTTCAGAGGGGGTTGCTGAATGTATTTGGCAGAGTTGTAGACCTATTACCAGAACCTCCTACTGTTTTCATTGGTCACATTTTTCCCATTGATATGCTTCAAGAGGTATTCTGGATGTATCTATCAATGCCTTTCTGATCCTGAACATTTTAGGAGATGGATTTCTCAAGAGTTTCTCCGGCTTGTTTCTTAGAGTACAATTGTCTTCCATCCGTGCTCGCAGAGAACCTAAGGTTCCTTGGCCACTACAGAATCCCTTTTCAGCTGGGTATTTAAAGTTCTGAGCTCAACCAGCTACTGATTTATTTCTATTTACCTGCATAGGATTTGCCCTTGGTTTTGATGAGCCTGCAGGGGAATCCTTCTCAGCACCTGGAATCTGTTTCTTTGTCTTTTATAACTATTAATGTGAGTTTTCCGTTGTCTGTTACTTTAGCCATACATCTGAGGAAAATAAGGATTTAGTTCTGAACACTCGTTACCTTCAATTTCTCCTGGATCGAGTGATCCTTTGCCCTAGCCCTGGGTTTTGTTTAACATGATTTCTTTCAGAATACTTCCTTTGCAGGAGAAGGGTTACCTGTTACCTTGATTGCATTTCAGGAAAACGTTGATGATTTATTTAGAATGAACTGCATTGTTTCATTCTACTTGATCTCTTCTAGTCACCTTGGGGCTGGGAGAAGGGGCTTAACTCTTCCACAACCACTATCAGTAGATGAGTCAAAACAGCTCTTTCCTCTGCACAAAAATATATGGTCAAGCGGATGATTCAAATGCAGGGAAACTACACAAGGAGTATGGCAACCTCACAGCCTCATAGCCAGAAGCTAAAAGGGTTTCCTTGCCAGAAATGCGTAGGTCAGCCATATTGGCTACACCTCACACATTTATCCAAAGCTATCAGTTGAACTTTTCTGCTCACTCTCCCGGATGTTTTTCCAAACAGTTATATCCACTGTTTTTTGTATAGACTCTTTAATTTTAATTTTATTTGTACCAGTAAAGAAGTTTTGACATTGTTGTAATGGTCAAACAATTTTATGTGACTATCAGCAGGACTTAAGCATGATATATGTGCAATCATTTCATACTGGCACAAGGAAGAAGGGTGTAAAGGTAATGTCTCAATTAATTACAGGTAATCATCATTACTCTAAGTCAAAACTACCTTGCATCCATCCTAAAATTCCCCTTTCCAGGGCCAGACTGGCCGTAGCGGGCACTGGGCGTTTCCCCAATGGGCCGCCAGATTGGGGGCCAGTTTTGGGCCCATGGGGGACGTTCTTGTTGCTGGGGGCCCACAATATCGGCACCCTGTAACAAAATCGTCCAAAACCGACCATAGCAAACAGCTGGCCCCCCCTCCCCCAGGGGGGGCGGCTGAGCTGTTTGCCAGGGCCAGTTCGGTTCCCAGTCCGGCCCTGCCCCTTTCCCTCACCGTCTGTTGCCAACACGTTTTTGCACTTTCAGACCTTCCTCCTGTGAATGGAGACATTTGTGTGGGCAGGGAGCAAAGCTATGGTTGTAGCAACAGTAAAATGACTAAATGAATGCCTTTACGTTATTTTGGAACAACTAAGGTACCTGTTTCCTGGTTAAGAATCACCCTCAATCAGTTAGAACTGGATGAGAAAGATTGTGCCTAGGAGTAAGGAATTTGGCTTGTGAGTATTAGGGACATTAACTTGATGCTAAGCCTGTGTGGCAACATTTTTAAGTTGCTGTTCCCAAATGCATCTGAAATTTTCAGTGGGTGGGTATTATGCAGTGGAAATCAACATGACTGTTACTTAGTTTTTTAGGTGGGTCTGTTGATATATTCATTTTCTTCTTTCCAAGATAAAAAAGAGCATCCAAACACAAAAACATACAGAAATTAAAAACATTCAAGGACCACATATTAAATGTTACAATTGGTTACATTTGCTTTTTATTGCATTTTGGGGAACGATAAAACGGAAGAGTTTAAATTGAAAGAGTTTCCATAAACTAAACATTGCAAAACATTGAATATCAAGTAATCCCCTATCTATCGCCGAATGGAACAAAGCCATGAACTGGTGCGCAAAATGAATCCATATATGTAGTGCGGTGCAGTCCTGTAAATATGTGGATTAGGTAGTGTGAATATTATGGTGTGACTCTTTGTCTATAATGTACCAAGAGGCATGTGTTTATCTGGAAACTGCACATCACGAGTGCACTGTATGTTTTGGTTGTTTCTTGCAAAACTCAGTAAAACTTTGATTATAAAACTGTAATTGGAAGAGTTTGATTAAACACTGTTCGGCAGAACTTGGGTGAAGGGTGTATTTTAATATTTATTTTTGAGGGTTTGATGTTTTTTTTAAAATATACTGTTGCAGGGATTCTGCTTTTGCACAGAACTATGAGCAGGAGACCAGGACCTCAGAGAATTGTGGTGTACCAGAAAACTCCCCTCAGAACCCAGAACCCCTTATCCGACTAGCTTAGTATCCCATTCGTTAACCTAGATCTAGATAGGTGGTCCCAATGTATAGACAAACCAGAACAAGCGACTTAGATATTTCTCAGGAGTGGTGGGAATCCGAAATACCTGTTTGTATCTATTTGTTAGTCCACAACATAATAATACAGACACGGTAAAGTTTAAAGAGTTTATTTTATAAACCTCGCGTCCTAAGATGCAGTACTTTGGCTAACACTAGCAGACTAACAGTACAGATCAGAACCATAAGCATTATTACAATACCATACAAAATGAAAGGAGCAATCATACTAATAATGACAGTGGTATATAGCCACACGCCTTTCACTAGAATCTAATACATTATTATTATTAGACTATTAGAAGGTCTCTTAGGCTATCAGGGGGGACCCCATACCGTATAGATCAGCTTAGTAGAATCACATCAAATGATCAGCTCTCGCATGTATCAGCTCTTCTGTTCGAATGAATATAAAACCAAACTGTTCTGCAATATTAAAGACGCTTGTCCTTCAGATATTGGCAGCTGTATGCATGATATGTCTAACAAGTGGTACGATCAATCTAAACACAACACTCTGTACCTTCTAGTGACCCAGACGCGTTCTTTGCATGATGTACAGACCAAGGGCACATTTCACGGTTAAGAATGTGAAACAACAGTTTTTTATCCTGTAAGGCAAAGTCAAGTCAGCATTTCTAAAATGAATAACACATAACAACAGTGTCGTGTGCAACGCAGCAGAAACGACAAGCTTGCTTGCTAACCATGATCTTGTTTATGCTAACTTAGTGTTGTAAATAGGGCGTGGCTTAATCCATCTCACACCCCCCCATGATCGGAGCACTGACCAATAGGGATACACTTATCAAGAACGCAGAGTTCAAGTGATTCAGAACGGAACCAAGGACATGAACTATAAGTCCATATAAGGTAAGTGTAAAGTCCGAGAATACATTTTTTTTTCGTTAAAAAAAAAAAAAAAATGAAAAATGACGTGTTAAAAAATAAGCAACACTTTGGTAGAAAATTAACAAAACCTGGATGCACCCTGGAGGCACCCTGGATGCACCCTGGAGTGACAATGTCAATCAGTCAATCCATGAAGGTATATGCACCGTAAGTTGCAACTGCTTCCAATAGGAAATCATTGGAGCGTTCCGCAAAAGTATCTGCCATCCAATTTAACAAGGGAAAGGAACACACGTGTTCATCAAGTATCGGAGCATCCAGCACCATGATAGGACAACTGTCAGTCTCCTCGATATAACTCCTTTCAAGGAATTCAATAGCTGCCTCTCCGATATTCCAGTTTCCAAGGACTCCGTGTGCAGCACCCAAAGCCATAAACCCGACACCAGAATAATCAAATTCATGAGCCACTAAGGGACACATTAGTTCATCAAAATCCGGGTCAGGTGACGCCAAGTTTGACAGGCACAAGTCCAAAGCCCATTGGAAGGGACAATCTAGGCAATGAAAAACAGGTTGCACACACGTAAAAAAGGGAAACCGGAAAGACAATCCATACTTGACGCTTAATACCGCCAGAGGCAAGGTGCCGTAGAAATCAAGCATCCGGCTACGAAGATGGAGCAAGCGCAGCATTCTGTCTTGCAACTCCCGGTGTGCAGCCATACCGAAGTGCGCAAATCAACAAAAGGATCCCAGCCACCAAAGCGAGGAGCAAGGGGAACCCTCCGAAGACACTCGAAAAAATAGAATGTAAAAATGCGGGGATCACACCAAAAACAGTCTGGAAAGATGTCACGAGGCCCGAGCCCACAATTTTAAAAAAATGAACAAGGCCAGTCGTAGACGAAGCATTAAAGATAGTTTGAATCAAGGTTCCAAAATGGAGGGGGAGGTCGGTATTTAAAAGTGCTTGTACCTCAGTACGTGTGTTCGCCACATTAAGAAGAAATGTTTCACGGGACGAAGTCAACGCAACCTCTTTTTTAGACAAAAGAGCCCTTATTCTGCTCATCCTATTGAACTCTGCGTTCAAGGTTGGAATCGCTGGCCAGATGGATATATCGAGTCGGCCTTGCGGGGGTGGGAAAAGGACGTTATTACAGCAAACTACTGCGAAACAGTGACTATGTAAGGAATACCCACTAGCATCCCACAGCAAGCTTCACTATTTAAAAGCAAATAACTACCGTTGGCAAGCAGCTTAAAAGAAGATGTTATAACTGGCACTGGAATCCCCTTTAGGACACAAGCTAAATTAGGAGCGTATATATTGCAAGCACCATGTAATTGTATATGTCTACAAACCACAGAGTGATCAGGAGCGGAAGTGGATTTGGATTTGGATGTGGATTTATAGAGCGCATAGCTACCCTTGGGCATCCCAGCGCTAAGAGGACCTAGTTTATTCCAAGTGGGGTCGGTGCAGGAAAATGTTTAGGGAAAGAGCCAGGTTTTTAATTTTTTTCGGAATGATAGTAAATTCTGCTCACTCCTCATGGGTAGTGGGAGGGAGTTCCATAGCTTAGGCGCGTTATAGGCGAACCTGCGGCCGCCCGATCTTGCCTTTTTTATTCTCTGGATGGATGCCAGTGCAAGTGAATCAGATCTTAAGTGACGGCTAGCTTTGTGAAGTTTCATCAGGGATCTGAGTATTGGGGGGCCTTTATCTTGCAGGATTTTGTGCGCTATGCAGAGCGTTTTGAACGTAATGCGCTCTTTTACTGGGAGCCAGTGTAGGCTCTTGAGGGCAGGTTTCGCAGAGTTCCGTGCTTTGGTTTCCGTGAGGACTCTAGCTGCGGCGTTTTGGGCCACCTGGAGTTTTTGAATGACTGATGCAGGGGCTCCCAAGTATAGGATGTTACCATAATCAAGTCTTGAGTTGACCAGTCCCTGCATCAGTAACTTCCTGGAATGGAAAGGGATCAGGTGGAGGATCTTACGGGCCAAACGGATTAGGCCGAAGCAGGTCCCTGATGTTTTCCTGGCCTGAGTTTTGAAATTAAGGTCCTGGTCAAGCCAGATACCTAGACTTTTGACTTCTGTTTTGGGAGTAGGGTAGGTGCCCATGCAGGCTGGCCAGGAAAGGTTGACGGGTAATTTGTGTTGATTGCCCAATAGGAGGATTTCGGATTTGTCGCCGTTGAGCTTGAGTCTAGAGTCCGACATCCATTGTGAGATCCCTTCTAGGCAACTGGCGAGGTTTCCTAAGCTAGAGTCAGAGTGGTTAATGGACACCACCAGCTGGGTGTCGTCAGCGTACATCACTGGCTTGACACCGAAGGGAGTGATGGTGTCTTCGAGGGGGGCCATATAGACATTAAAAAGTGTGGGGCTAAGGGAGGAGCCCTGAGGGACCCCACACTGCATAGGCAGGGGTTTAGACGTGGAAAAGCCGTCTGATACCTGAAATGATCTTCCCTCGAGGAAGGATTTAATCCATGCGAGGGCTGAGTCGGTGATTCCCAGTTGGCTCAGCCGGTGGACCAAGATGGAGTGGTCCACCGTGTCGAAGGCGGCACTTAGATCGAGGAGGATCACTGCCACTGATCCTCCTGCGTCTATGATGGCTCTCGCCTCTTCGACAACTGCGAGCAAGGCGGTGTCGGTGCCTTGGCCCGGTCTGAAGCCGGTCTGGGAGTCGCGTAGTAAGTGATTGGACTCCAAAAAGGAGGATAGCTGTTTGTTAGCTATTCGTTCAGCCACTTTACTAATCCCTGGAAGAAGTGAAATCGGCCTGAAGTTGGAGGGGTCTAGAGGGTCCAAGTGGGGTTTCTTTAGGAGGGCTTTGACCGTAGCCTTTTTCCAGTTGGCTGGCACGGCGCCACTCCTGAAGGAGGCGTTTATTAGATTGGTGAAGGGTTGGGCAATGGTGGGGGCGACCAGTTTCATCTTACTGATGGGAGCAGGGTCCGCTGGTGAGCCACTTTTTACAGCTTTCAGGGTTTCTAAAAAAGTTTCCGTGGAGATCTGATTAAAGGCTCGCAGGCAAGGAGCCTCCGGCTGAAGGGGGGATGCAATAGGACGGAGAGAAGCGGAGGGTGCGGGGAGTGAGGTGAGTATTTTATCAATTTTAGCAGAGAAGAAGTTGGCCATTTGATTGCATCTCACGCCTTCCGGGTCAGGGGGGGGGGGGAGGGTCCTGGATTTTGGTGAGGAGCCGAACTATGCGGTATGTTTCCTTCGCTGAGTTAGCTGCTGCCGCAATCTTTCCTTCAAAGAAGGTGGCCTGGGTAGATTTAATTGCGGTTTTATAGAGCTTGATAGCGCTTCTGTATTCGTTTTTGGAGGCTGTAGACCAGTTTTTCCTCCAGGCGCGTTCTAGTTTTTTGCAGCTCTTTTTTAGGGAACGGAGTTCCTGGGTGTACCAGGGAGAGTTGGTCGATTTGTTCCTGCTAGGCATTGGTTTGAGTGGCAGAATGGTATCTAAGGATTGATGGATCCAATCCTGTAGCTGAGTTTCTGCTATGGACGGGTCTTCGTCCAGGAGGGGGGAGGTGGAGGATAGAGCCTGAGCCCAGGCGCTGTTGTCCAGTTTTTTCCACGGGCGATCCGGGGGTTGGGGAGGGGGTTTACCCAGAGGTTCGGTGGATAGCAGTAGCTCGAATGGGACCAAGAAGTGGTCTGACCATGGAATAGGGATAGGGGGCCTAGCTGTGAGACGGGGGAGGTTGGAGAACACGGGATCCAACAGGTGACCTTTGATGTGAGTAGGGAGGTTATTGAGTAGTTCGAGGCTGAGTGAACCTAGGTCGGCTTTGAGGTCCATCGCCGGTTTGTTGGAGGGGTCGTCGAGATGGAGATTTAAATCTCCCAGTATCGTAAAATTCGGCGTAGTACAGGCCAGGGAAGAGACAGAGTCAATGAGTGACTCGCAAAAGTGATGAATTGGACCAGGGGGACGATAAACTAATAGTCCCGAGAGTGTGAGCGATGGTGGACGACTCACTGAGAAGAGGATGTTTTCACAGTCCAGTATGAGACTATCTCTAAATTGACATGCGAGGTAGTCTCTGTAAACAACAGCGATTCCTCCGCCAATGCCTACGGGTCTGTTGTGGAATTTAATCAGGTATTCCGGTGGGAGTGACTGAACGATATCTGGCTCTGATCCTGCTGTGAGCCATGTTTCCGTTAGGAATAGGATTTCGATGTCGGAGTCTTTCAGGAGCAGATTAATTTCCGTTTGATGCTTTGGGAGGGATCTGCAGTTAAGCAGGGCCATATTGAGGGTAATGGGTTTCGACGTTGGCTCTAGGTGGAAACTGTACGAGCATGAACGGCAGCAAGAGTTCCCTTCAGCGAGCGAGATCGAGTTGCTGCAGGGGGGGGTTAGGGGGATTCGGAGTTCCAGCAAGGTGTCCCTGGAGTAAGTGGTGGCCTGGGAAGGGCGAACCAGGGGTCCGGGCTCTGGGCGCGGTCTGGCGCGGACGGGCGCAGACGGGCTTGCCTTAGGCGCGCCTTCGGCGCGCAGACGGCGCTCCCGCTGCGCTCGTCCGCTGCGCTTCCTGAGTAGACACATTTTAGTAGAGTGGGGGGGGTGTGGTCAGTGAAGTGGGCGTGGCCTGAGTGCTCGACCAGGTGGCAGCAATTTAGGCAATTTTCCCTACGTCAGCGCTAGGGTCCGCTGCGTGGGGGTGCTCAGGGAGATAGGCGAGTGAGTTAAAACACACAGTAACAAGTGACTCCAATTTTTAAAAACAAAGCAATCTCCCGGCTTCCGCCTCAGGAGTAAACAAACAGTCTTCTGGGCGCGTTCTTCGTCAGCGCGCCTTTTGTACTGGATGCGGGGGGCGTGGTCAGCGAAGTGGGCGTGGCCTGAGTGCTCGACCAGGTGGCAGCAATTTAGGCAATTTTCCCTACGTCAGCGCTAGGGTCCGCTGCGTGGGGGTGCTCAGGGAGATAGGCGAGTGAGTTAAAACACACAGTAACAAGTGACTCCAATTTTTAAAAACAAAGCAATCTCCCGGCTTCCGCCTCAGGAGTAAACAAACAGTCTTCTGGGCGCGTTCTTCGTCAGCGCGCCTTTTGTACTGGATGCGGGGGGCGTGGTCAGCGAAGTGGGCGTGGCCTGAGTGCTCGACCAGGTGGCAGCAATTTAGGCAATTTTCCCTACGTCAGCGCTAGGGTCCGCTGCGTGGGGGTGCTCAGGGAGATAGGCGAGTGAGTTAAAACACACAGTAACAAGTGACTCCAATTTTTAAAAACAAAGCAATCTCCCGGCTTCCGCCTCAGGAGTAAACAAACAGTCTTCTGGGTGCGTTCTTCGTCAGCGCGCCTTTTGTACTGGATGCGGGGGGCGTGGTCAGCGAAGTGGGCGTGGCCTGAGTGCTCGACCAGGTGGCAGCAATTTAGGCAATTTTCCCTACGTCAGCGCTAGGGTCCGCTGCGTGGGGGTGCTCAGGGAGATAGGCGAGTGAGTTAAAACACACAGTAACAAGTGACTCCAATTTTTAAAAACAAAGCAATCTCCCGGCTTCCGCCTCAGGAGTAAACAAACAGTCTTCTGGGCGTGTTCTTCGTCAGCGCGCCTTTTGTACTGGATGCGGGGGGCGTGGTCAGCGAAGTGGGCGTGGCCTGAGTGCTCGACCAGGTGGCAGCAATTTAGGCAATTTTCCCTACGTCAGCGCTAGGGTCCGCTGCGTGGGGGTGCTCAGGGAGATAGGCGAGTGAGTTAAAACACACAGTAACAAGTGACTCCAATTTTTAAAAACAAAGCAATCTCCCGGCTTCCGCCTCAGGAGTAAACAAACAGTCTTCTGGGCGCGTTCTTCGTCAGCGCGCCTTTTGTACTGGATGCGGGGGGCGTGGTCAGCGAAGTGGGCGTGGCCTGAGTGCTCGACCAGGTGGCAGCAATTTAGGCAATTTTCCCTACGTCAGCGCTAGGGTCCGCTGCGTGGGGGTGCTCAGGGAGATAGGCGAGTGAGTTAAAACACACAGTAACAAGTGACTCCAATTTTTAAAAACAAAGCAATCTCCCGGCTTCCGCCTCAGGAGTAAACAAAAGTGCATTATTCACCTTTTAAGTAAGCCTCCTTGCCATCCCTTACGCATCTGTAAGTGAACGGAAGTGACCAAACTTCGTGCAGGAACGCATCACCAAGTTGTTCATATCTGCCAATGACATAATGCTTCATGCACGAAGTAAATTTGAACAAACTAAAAGGTAAAGTGACCAATCCGTATACAAGCCACACGGCTGAATTCAATTCAGCTACAGAAAAAGGTAAAGGTTCTAATTTTTCAATGTGCAGCAATATATAAGTTGCATCTTTCATGGACATGAACTGCTGTTTTTCCGTCAGATTAAAAGGAAGGAAAAATGATGAAATATTCATGTAATCCCAAGGGACTTTCCCTGCCTTTAACGTTTGCAATGTCCATGCAAACTGCATAATTGAACGCAACTGATTTTGACCATGATACAACACAGATACATCATCCTGCACAATGTCTACGACAGAAGAAACAATATTATCTAATGTATAAATTCTAGAAGACAATGTATTAATACTATTATCTATCACAGCCAATACTTTTTCCATATTGGCCTGGTCAATAGCACGTAATCTAGAAGCAGCCTCAATTTGCGACAATTTCCAAATTTCATTGTAAATAGCATAAGCCCATCGTTTAGATCTACCATGTACAGGACCCTTAATGAAATTATTCAAATCTATTTTTTCATTAAAGCGTGACAATGAAGCTTAACTGAAGTTAACGTGGAATGTTGCAGCCATGACTGACATAACTTACCTACCGAGTAGGTAGTCACCGTGTGTGAAGATGTGAAACGAGGGTCAACCCTAAGTTGTGTATACCCCAGAGCCAAATCCAGAAACCGACGTTGACAGGAATCTGAGCTTGTTTGCCACACCAACCAACCCTCAGGATTCAATGTTGAAATATTGAAGGTGCCATTGGAAACCAGGGACTGCAACATAGTAAGGGACAGGTCTGAGTGATTTTCCCAACCAGGATAAGCACCCAGATCAGGGATCGAGGGGGAAATTAATTTTTTAGATAAAGCCAATTCAAAACAGGTTGTCTGAAAAATAGACGAATTTAAAAATAAGATATGGTTTGGGATAAGACAGGCACGATACAAAGCTTCTGTTCCTTGTACCTGCCATGGTCTAGTTGCCCAAACCGATTTAAGATCGATAGTAGCTTTCCATACGTCATAACCTCCAATAGCCAATTCATCCATAAAGGATTTGGAATATAATAATTTTGTGTGTGTCAGTCTGACCTTAAAAGTGGGTTCTACTGCCATCTTAAAATAAAAAGAATCAGGGTTAGACACACTAAAATCTGAAAAGTATGTGAATTTTTTCAATAAAGTGTCAGAGCTACCAGGCATAGGGACAGGACAATGTTCCCATTGAGTGAAATTAACAAAATTACGAAAAGTATTTGCTCTGTGTAAGAAATGTGTGCCATAATGTTGAAAACAAAATTGTTCATCGTAGTTTGCAGTATTTAAATACAGATCTTCAGCATCAAATGCAGCATAATATTTTAAATCAGAAAACAGTGCTTCTATTGCTTGTACATCCCAATCATCTGAGCGGATGTTTTGTTTAACTACATCACCCATAGAAACACGAAAAACAGTTGGCACATTAATAACTTCGGTGGGACCATGAATTTGAAAGTTCACTGCATCCCATGCAATCCCATCACGTACAGGCCAGGCGGTGATGTTCACAAACGTCTGGTCTCTTTTCATGATGTGTGATGAGGAATGGGGGGCCAAAGTTCCATCAATTAATTGAATTGTAGAACGTTCATTCAGGTAGTGTCCATTGATAAGTCTAAAAAACACTACCACAAAGCCAATTGTCATGAATAAAAAAAATACAAATCAGCACCAACCAGATGTAAGTCCAAGGTGCAACCAAAAAATGTCTCTTGAACCAGGCAAAAAATATAGAAATTTTGGAAGGGACAGTGGAAGTCAATGATTCAGTTTCAAAGGAGGAATGGGACTGGGTAAGTTTCGTTGTATTTAATAAGGGCAAAGCGACTTCTGTAGGATAAGCATACTCGGGATCAGCGGGCAAACCACCAGCAGTAGGTGGCGGATCAGTAACTGTGATCATCTCAATGGAAACCTCAGGCACGATGATAGAGGGTGGCACCACAACAGAGTTTCTCAGCATCGAAGGGCAGGAAACCGAAGGTGTCATACTATGGAGAATCGGCCACCCTGTGTAGCTTGACATTTTCAATTGAAATGTACCTGTTTTCCTTGCGACCAGGATGTGGGGGTAAAACAACTGTACGTGTACCCAATACTCCAAGCACCGGGACTGGTGCACGATAAGAGGGGCCAAACTCCTTCTTGTTCTTCACCTTCTCACGGACCAAGTCACCAACTCGAGGCAGCCAGCCGACTACCGGAATCAGGAGTGATTCTTCAGATGTAGAGGGCACGTGTTACTTTGCTAGAGTGTCTCTTGCTTCTTGTAGATTCTGCAATACAGCACAGTGGTCATCTAGGTCAAAAGGCGCGGCAGCCGCCGCCATGTCTAGACCATCAAGGTCCGGAACAAACATTCTCACTCCAAAGAGCATCATGTACGGGGTCCGCCCACCCAGAGACCTTCTAGGGAGGTTATTAAGTGCACGTTGGATGTCATACAAGTGGGCAAGCCAGTTCCGGCCTGTACCTAACACCTTGGCTGTCAATGATTGCTTTAGGTCACGGTTCATCCGTTCCACAACACTATTGCCCTCAGGCCGGTATGGAGACGAAAATTTGACTTGGACCCCCAAACTTCTCATTGCTTCTTTGTACGCCTTAGAGGCGAACGCTGGGCCCTGATCAGAGTGAAGGGTACCACACGCAAAACTCCCTATAAAGACACGCAATGCTTTGATGACAGTCCTGGCATCAGCACTCCTTTGTGGCCGCACCCAGAGAAAACGTGTGCACGAATCCACTGCAACCAAGATGTAATTGTACGCAGTATCAGAGGTAAAAGGACCGCAGTGATCTAAATAAACACACGCAAGTGGTTGATTAGATATATGCAGCTGCGTTGGAGGTGGACGCGCAACAGACGAAGGTTTAATCTGCTGGCAAATGTCACAACTAAGGACATAAGCCCGCGCTTGTTTATACAAACCGTGCCACCAGTAACGTTGCTGTAAAAGAGACACAGTTGCTGACACTCCAGCGTGCGCAGACGCAACACCTTCGTGGGCAGCTGTTATCAAATTTGGTCTGCAGTCCGCGTTGGGAATCAATCTATCACCAACGTCGTTAATCCTCACTAACGGGACGTTATCAGGACTTAAGTGATAATGGTATCGAGAAGGGAAACCTCTAGGGAAGTTTGTCCCTGTCTCAGAAGCAGCAATAGCTGCTAAGATGTCAGCATCTATCTTAGATTTTGATCTTGTAACTGCTGCTACTAAATATGTCGCCACTGCTGTTTTAGCTGCCTCATCAGCCAAACTGTTACCGACAGCATGGACACCAACTCGTTGGTGACCAAGAGTGTTAATTACATTCACAAGTGGCAGACTCCCTTTAAGTTCTGCCACTCGAGCCCAAAGCGTTTCATGCTTCACTGTGCTACCTTTGGAATCACGAAAACCATTCATAATCCAAAAAAGCAAATTGTCGTTGTAACATTGAACACAATAGTAAGAATCGCTCACTATAAGAGTAGTGACCCTGTGATCAGCAAACTCAAGTGCAAGCACTAGAGCACGAAGCTCCGCCAACTGCGCGGTACAATCACCCAATGACTGCGTATGCACTGCATCAGATTGGAATTCTCCATTTACGAAAGTACCTACTACAATTGCGCAAGCTGCTGAATAAGCGTGCCTTGATCCAGTTGCGGGTTGCGCCGACCCGTCAGTGTATATGACACAATGGTATTCCTCGATGGAGCGCATTGACAGAGGAGCAGGATGAACGAATTCATACTCCAAACTCTCTTAAGTCTGCAACGCCGCGTCAAAGATGTATTCGACGTCAGGCGAGGCTAAGGAGGTTGCCCATTGTATCCACCTTGGATGCAAAGCCTTAGAATTTGGTACACTAGCTTTAGTGACTGCTTCGAGAGCAGGAAACGGTGTTACCACCAGCATGCGCTTTCCCTGTGATAGCGCTCGTTCTTTCAGGATCGCCATCTGAACTGCTGTCAAGACTTTCTCAACAGTGGAAAATGGCAGCTCAGCCGAAGTGTACAGATGATATTTGTCAGCAATGGGGACTGTGTCGCCCTCATTGAACGTTAAGTACGTGAAACCTTCCGCGCCTGGAACAATTCTAATGACCAGGTTGGTGTGGTTGTCACGAGTTTTTAGATATTTAGCTGTAAGAAGATCAGTTTGCAATGTATACAATGCCAACGAGTGCTCTGGCAGCCAGCAAGATCTGGTAAAAGTTGGTTGTATCAAGCCATAAAGCGTCTTGATACGCTGGGCATAATCAGGAATGTAGGATCGACCGAAATTCAGAAAACCCAGCAAGGATTGTAGTTTTTTCAGTGTCGTGGGTGGATACGAAGGTTTGCGCATTTCTCAAGGAATTGCGGTGCCAAGCCTCGACCTTCATTATTCAGTTCGTACCCCAAGAACAACACTGTAAATTCAGCAATGTGTGACTTCTTAAAGTTAAACTTGTAACCGAAGTCCGCAAACATAGTCACTATGTTATCCACACAAGCAAGGTGTGGAAGCAACTCGTCGTCAGTCAGATAGATGTCATCAACATACGAGTATGCTTCCGGGTCTACCATCTCCAAGAGAGAGACCACGCGAGCGGCAAAAACTCCAGGGCTGTTTTTATAGCCCATCGGGAGCCTTTTGAACAATTTTTGTTTGCCACCCGAGGTAAAAGCTGTCCACTCATAACTAAGAGGGGCCAGGTTATGGCAATAAAAGCCATTTGATAAGTCGAGCGTAGTTTTGAAACGTTTTCTCACAAGACTATCTACGAGAGCCGAACTATGAGTATTTTGTACCGCACACGTCCGGCAATGCGAGTTTAAATGCCGGTAATCCAAAACTAGGCGGTACGACCCGTCAGGCTTCGTTACAGTGAATAAAGGATTATTCATGGGTGACACACATGTCTCAATCACTCCTTGATATTCCAATTGTTCAAGGATGGACGCGACGTGAGGTCTTGCCTCACGACGCATGGGATATTGGGGTTGAGGCTGGGGATCGGATCGCAATGGAATCTCGTGATTGGGAGAACATTTATCCCAGCCAACTTGATTACGATATAACGCAGGCGCAAGCACCTGAGCCCACTCCCCGGCTAACCTAGTAGACTCCTCCGTGGGCACTGCGTGCCCAAAGGAAGGAAGTATAACTTCCTCTCCCCTTGGGGCGTCCAAAATGAAAGCCGGAGGCCAATCTTTCTCCGCCAAAAGAATATCATATGTGGTGGTAAGATTATCCCAAAAAACCACTTTAATTTTGCGTTGTATGTCACCCCCAATATTAAGGACTATTTCAAATAATCTTTCCGGGGGGGCTACGCGAGTATCAGCAGTTTCAACTGTCACATAAATGTCAGTTGCTGTCGCCTCCAGAAATGGACGCAATGCTTCCCGCACTACTGTAACCTCCGCTGCGCTGTCTAGCAGCGTTAGTGCCCATGTCTGGTTCCGAACCTGTTTCCTGACCATCTGAGGCATATCTCGCTGAGATAGCAGCAACTTTCTTTTTCTGAAACGGTGGACGTGGTCTGGCAGCGTCTTCCTGCTTGCCTTTACCGTCAGTCTGGCGGGGCTGGTCTCGACCTTGAGTGCCCCGTCCTCTCCCACGCTCCCCACCACCAGTGTGCGAAGTCGATGATTCCTGTGAAGAACGAGGAGAGCGTTGTTCAGAAACCTGAAATCTATCAGGTGACTTAATACGAGTACGATCGCGCAAATCATAAGTGCGTTCACTTTACGACTGAACGGGTGAGGCAGGACGAGAAACCTGTTTCTGTTGCTGCTTCTCTTGTTTTTTGGCTCGCCAACTTTGTTTAGGAAAGTTGGGCTTTTCGTCCTTTGTAGACGAACTCACCTTAGTTTGCTGCACTACATCAGGAATTTTGATGGTGGGTTTCACACCTAAGGCACTACGTCCAACCATCCTATAGGCTTTCGCAATAATTTTGGCGAACTCCCTTGGCTTATCGGCATCAGCCACAAGCTCCAGCATATTACCAACTTGGAACTGCATGGCATCTCCTTTGAGGTTGCCCATTACCATGGAACAAAACCACATCGAAACTGTCGACAAGCCGTAATCCCAACTCAATAGCTGCCTCCGCACCAGGACTTTCTTGGACTTGCTTGATGACGGAGGGTAGTACAGCCATAGACGGAGTGCCATAGCACTCCGAATATGTCTCAGCAAAGACCTTGCCCCAATTGTCACAATCAACAAGTTCAGGGACCAGGTCCTTCGGCAAAGTAATGGTGAGTATCCTGTGTTTATCCACAGGTGTAGTGTTTGGAAACACGGCTTCTAATTGATCAAATTTTTCCGCCAGCCAGTAAGGAAACTCATCCTTACTGAGGGGGCGCTTGCCGACAACCGCGTTAACCATAACAGGGCTAATCACCACCGCGTGATGGTGATCCGCTCCGTGTCCAGCAACCGCAGGTGCTCCCACCTGAACTGTGCGTGACACATACTGCACTAAAGCCCTATGGACCGTAATCAGGGCTCTGTGTACGTAAATCACCCACTCCCACCGTCATGTAGAGTGGGTGTGGAGTATATCCGGCCAGTACCGGCCATGTGGCCCCTGCAATTGACAACGGGCCCATTCTCGCTGATACGACCTCATGGGGGAGGGCGCCATTAAACCAAATTGTATGCTGCCAGGCAGAAATAGGAATTTCTAGTGTCCTATATGGGGCACAAACCGCAGGCACAGGCGTGGCTGTATATTTGTGGAACAAATTATCGTCCGTATCCACCTCCTCAAAGGTCACCCATGAGTAAAACAACTCATACGGGTAGGTGGTATCAGCACTGACCACAAAGACCACGGCCATCCCGTCATCAGGTACCCCATACGCCCTCAAATGAGTGCGCAAAGGAACCCTACTATGAGCGGGAATATTAACCGCCATAAGGACACCCTAAAGAGTAACAACGATATTTACAGTAGCACTTGGGCTCAAAAATTATAACCTTTTTAATTTTCAAGCTTGATAGAACCTTTAGTCAAAACCTAGGTAGGTTAAACCGTCACTCTTGTTTTCCGGAAACGAGAGTGAGGGTTGTTGTGGACTAATACTCAAGTACTACTAAAGCGTCTCAGATCATAAGACCAAACGTTAGGTGCGCCATGTTGCAGGGATTCTGCTTTTGCACAGAACTATGCGCAGGAGACCAGGACCTCAGAGAATTGTGGTGTACCAGAAAACTCCCCTCAGAACCCAGAACCCCTTATCCGACTAGCTTAGTATCCCATTCGTTAACCTAGATCTAGCTAGGTGGTCCCAATGTATAGACAAACCAGAACAAGCGACTTAGATATTTCTCAGGAGTGGTGGGAATCCGGAAATACCTGTTCGTATCTATTTGTTAGTCCACAACATAATAATACAGACACGGTAAAGTTTAAAGAGTTTATTTTATAAACCTCGCGTCCTAAGATGCAGTACTTTGGCTAACACTAGCAGACTACCAGTACAGATCAGAACCATACGCATTATTACAATACCATCCAAAATGAAAGGAGCAATCATACTAATAATGACAGTGGTATAGAGCCACACTCCTTTCACTAGAATCTAATACATTATTATTATTAGACTATTAGAAGGTCTCTTAGGCTAACAGGGGGGACCCCATACCATATAGATCAGCTTAGTAGAATCACATCAAATGATCAGCTCTCGCATGCATTAGCTCTTCTGTTCGAATGAATGTAAAACCAAACTGTTCTCCAATATTAAAGACGCTTGTCCTTCAGATATTGGCAGCTGTATGCATGATATGTCTAACAAGTGGTACGATCAATCTAAACACAACACTCTGTACCTTCTAGTGACCCAGACGCGTTCTTTGCATGATGTACAGACCAAGGGCACATTTCACGGTTAAGAATGTGAAACAACAGTTTGTTATCCTGTAAGGCAAAGTCAAGTCAGCATTTCTAAAATGAATAACACATAACAACAGTGTCGTGTGCAGCGCAGCTGAAACGACAAGCTTGCTTGCTAACCATGATCTTGTTTATGCTAACTTAGTGTTGTAAATAGGGCATGGCTTAATCCATCTCACAATACCACCCACAAAGTACAAAGCTTTAACATACCAGCTTACGGAGGAGGAGCCTAGCGCGCAACCAAGATGGCCGCGTAGGTGCGAGGCTCCCGAGGACCTCCGCGACCTCCTGCATAAATCCTGACTATATCCTGTCCTAGATGAGGGGACTGTGTTCGTGAGACCGAGCTGAGGTGCCACCCGTTTTCCGTTTCCAAATCGGACCTCGGACACCGGCGGGAGCATCGATTGAGGTTTGCGGCCTTCTCCACGCCGGCCCCCCGGATTGGAGTTGTGGGGCGATCCGGAGACAAAGTGAACAACAGCGGCGGCGGCGTACCCCGCACTTTCACTTTCGCTTTCGCGCCCTCCTTGCTGCCAAGCGAGGTAGGGTCGCGAGGCGGCGTGCGGTGGTGTGACTTCATCGGGGTGCCCTGCCGGCCCGCCAGCTGTGATCCGCCCTTCGGAGCTGTGGTCGCCCTCCCCCGGAGCCCGTGAACCGGTCTGTCAGCCCTTTTCAAGGAGATTGGCACGATTTGGGGACTGGAGCCATGTCCACGAAACAAGATGGCGACCGGGCAAAGGTGAAATCGACCCGCCGTGGCGCAGCCCCTCAGTCTAACAACATGGACCGCTACACCCTCCAGAAGGGATCTCCAGAGGCGCCGCGTAGGTCCCCTGTTGGCCCGACTGATGCCCCTGCTTTGCCCGCGGATCTGACCCTCCGGGACGTCATGGGCGCCATCGCCGAGATGAAGGCCTCAGTGGACCAGCGCTTTGACACTCTGGCGCAAAAGATTGACTCGGTCCTCGTGGATGTGGGCCTGGTGAGGGCCGATCTGTCCAAGACGAATGACCGGGTCGACTCTTTGGCCCACACCACCTCGGGCCTCACAACGGACGTAGCGGCCCTCCAAAAGGAGGTGCGCCGACTGGGCCAGGCGAGCGCCCTGATGGATCGTCGACTGGAAGATTCCGAGGGTCGGGCCCGGAGGAACAATGTTCGCATTGTCGGGGTGCCGGAGGGACGTGAGGAGGAGGCGGCGGATCTGTTTGTGGAGGACCTGATCCTCACCCGTCTCCAGCCCCGGGGGCTGAGTAAACTCTTCGCAGTGGAACGTGCCCACAGGGTCCCCGGAGGGAGACCTAAGATCGGAGCCCCTCCGAGGCCTCTCATTGCCCGGATCTTCAACTTTCGGGACAGAGACGCTATCCTGCAGACTTCTAGGCAACAAGGACCGGTCAGACTCGACAATATGGACGTAAACTTCTATCCTGATTTTACTCCGGCGGTTCAGAAGCAGAGACTGAGTTTTCTCGGAGTCAAACGTCGCCTACGGGACCTGAACCTCAAGTATGCGATGCTTTTTCCAGCGAAGTTGAGGGTAGAGGTGGATGGCCGCACGCACTTTTTTGATCGTCCCGAGGCGGCCGGGGACTGGTTGGACACTTTGCCCGGGGACCGGGGCCGGGGGGGTGGGGGGGGCGCGGTTGGTGGGGAGGGCTTGCCGGATCAGGACTGAGGGACTAATAGTAGGCCTTGCTCTGGACAACATTATTGTCATCATTGACTGATTGTGTAAGTTCCCCTCCCGTGGAGGTCGTACGGGGTCTCTTGGGGGCTTTCCCTCCTCCTCTGGGGGACTAGTTAGTGTTTTCATCTATGGGGCGACAGGCACACTGCACTTTGGGGGGGCTGTTCGGGCTCATGCAGGGGTGCAGGGAGGGGGGAGTTCTGTTGGGACGGGTGGGTTGGGGTGGGGTGTTGTTCGTTTTTACCGCAAGGCAAACCCTTTACTGTATTGGTGTTTTTGAGGTGCTCTCGGGGGGACGAGTGATGGCTTCTGTATGTGATGGGGGGTAGGGACTTGACTTTGTTGTCTTGGAACGTTAATGGACTGGGGGATAGGATTAAGCGAGGTGTGGTCCTGCAGTATCTGAAACGAATTTCGCCAGATGTGGTCTTTCTGCAGGAGACACACCTTATTGGTAATTCCTTCTTTGCCATGAATCGGCGTGGCTATCGTTTGGTGGCCCACTCGGGCTTCACGTCTGGCTCGCGGGGGGTGGGCATCATGGTTAAGAACTCGCTCCCGCTGGAAATAGATGAGGTGCGCCATGATGAGAGGGGACGCTACATTGCCTTGGTGGGGAGAATGGAGGGCAAAGTGGTTGTCTTTGTTTCAGTGTATGTCCCACCGGGGCTACAGTCTACCACTTTTGCGGACCTGGGGCGCCTCCTCCTTGACCTTCCGGGGGGGCTTCTGGTGGTTGGGGGGGATTTCAATGCGGTGGTTTCTGGGACTATGGATCGTCACCCCCCTAGGGACCTCCCCCGGGTGCAGGCGTGGCTGTCCGGCCTTTTAGATACATTGGGATTGGTGGACTGCTGGCGCTTAAAACATCCCACGCAGCTGCAATACACCTTCCATTCGGGTGCCCATGGTAGCCTCTCACGGCTCGATCATATCCTTGTCCCTGCGGCCTATGCTGGGAGGGTGGGAGAGGTGCGCCATCTGGCGCGGGGTATTTCAGATCACTCCCCGCTCCTGTTGCACTTTGGTGTCCTCCCGAGGGGGGAGGGCAGGGTAGCTCCAATTAATGCCTGGTATCTGCGCGACCGCACTATTCGCGCTGACTTGATTAAATCCTTGCAGCGGTATTTCGAGGAGAATGTGGGGTCTGTCCCTTCGGCTATCTCCCTTTGGGAGGCCTTCAAGACAGTTATTAGGGGGGAGGCCCTCTCCTTCATATCCCATGCCCGGAGGCGCGAGCAGGAGGAGGTGACCCGAGTGGAGGCCGAAATTACTGAACTAGAGGGTGATTTGGGGAGTGGGGTGACGGATGCTGCACTGCATGTTCTACACCTTAAGCAAGCGGCCTATAGGGCCCTCGTCACGGAGGCAGCCAGGGGCCTCAGTAGAGAGCAACAGGGGCGACTGTATGATGTGGGTGATAAGGCTGGTAAATTGATTGCGTGGTTGGATAAAAAGTAGAGAGCGAGTCGTGTGGTTCCGCTGATTGAGAGGATGGATGGTGTACGTGTCACCGAGCCAGAAGACATTGTCTCTTGCTTCGCGGATTATTTCCGCGAGGTGTATTCCCCGGTCTCCCCCTGCTCGGAGGCGGATTCTCATGCCTTGCTTCGAGATATCGCGCTGCCCTCCCTTTCGGTGGAGGACAGGGAGTCGTTGGATGCTGCTCCTACCTCGGACGAAATTGCCCTCGCTATACGCTCGGTTGCATCTGGCAAGGCCATGGGCCCGAACGGCATCCCTATCGAGTTGTATAAGCTGCGACCGGACGTACTGGCACCCCACCTCCGCGCGATGTTCCTTGCGGCCCACTCGCGGGGCTCCCTCCCGCCGGACCAACGTCTGGCTACAATCGTGGTGATCCACAAGGAGGGGAAACCCCGAGACCGGGTTACCTCCTATCGGCCTATCTAGCTCTTGAATGCGGAGCCCAAAATCCTTGCCAAGGTGCTTGCCAACCGGCTGGTCGGCGTGGTGGGCGAGTTGGTCCACCAAGACCAGTCTGGCTTTATCCCCCATCGCAACACAGCCCTCAATCTGCGGCGCTTGCACGGGGTGCTCGCGCGTGTTCCGTTTGTGCGGGAGCCGGCCATCTTGGCGTCCTTAGACGCCACCATGGCGTTTGACACGCTCGAATGGCCATACATTTGGGCGATGCTGGCGAAATTTGGTTTTGGACCGGGATTCATCAGCTGGGTCAAATTGTTGTACTCGGGCCCGTTAGCGCAGGTGGTAGTGAATGGGCGAGTCTCGGCCCCGTTCGCGCTGGGACGGGGCACGCGACAGGGTTGCCCCTTGTCTCCGCTCCTGTTTGCATTGGCCTTGGAACCCCTGGCGGAGTGGTTGCGGTGGCACCCTTCCATCCGTGGTCTCCGTTGGACCCCCGAGTATGAGGACCGCGTGTCCCTCTACGCTGATGATATCCTTTTGTACCTAGCCTCCCCGCGCAAATCCCTGATTGTCCTGGTTGATGTCCTGCGCTCCTTTGGCCGTAACTCAGGCCTTGTCATCAACTGGGCTAAATCATGTGTCTATGTGCTTTCCGGGGAGGCTCCCGTCCTCCCGCGGGGATGTCCGATCCAGATTGCCTCGCAGGGGTTTCGGTACCTGGGTGTCTATATCACGCTGGACCCGGCGGCCCGCTACGAGCGAAACTTGCTTCCCCCCCTCCAGCGCTTGAAGGAGGACGTCGCGCGCTGGCGGCACCTGCCGCTTTCGCCGCTCGGCCGGGCGGCATTGTTTAAGATGATGTCGTTGCCGCGCTTCCTGTACGCTCTCCAGAACACTATGGACCTAGTCCCGGCACGCTACTTCCGTGAGGTGGAGAGTCTACAGCGCCGCCTGTTCTGGGACGGGAGGCCGCGTATAGCCCTGGCGAAGTTGACGCTCCCGTGGTACGACGGGGGGATTGCCCTCCCGGACATTAAGCGGTATTACTGGGCCTCCCAGCTAGCTGCAATTAATCACGGCCTCTATGGGCCCGCCTTGAACCCAGCATTTGAAATGGACAAGATGCTCCTGCCCGGTGGCGACTACAATCGAGCACTCTACTCTGGCGCGCCGGACCCCCGCTTGACGGGGCCCACGCGTGTCATGGTGCGGGTGTGGCACGCGGCCAATGCAGCTATGGGGTGGAAGGACCGTTTGACCCGGGCGTCGCCGTTGTATGCGCCTCAGCGGTTGGGCTCCCTGTGGACCTCGAAGGGCTTCGAGAAGTGGGACACGATTGGCATCAGTAAAGTGGGGGACCTCTGGACGAGAGGGGGATTTAAAACATTCGAGACGCTGCAGACGGAGTTTCAGCTGCAGGGCAGTGAATACTTTCGGTACTTGCAGGTCCGTCATGCGCTGGGCTCCGTCTTCCCAGACGCCGCCTCCATCCCGGAGTCTTCCCCCCTGGAGGATAGAGTGCTGGATGGCCACGTTCCGGATAGCACGATCTCCCTCATTTACAAAAAATTGATTAATGACCGCTCGGGCCTGCTGACCGGCCTCCGTGAGGCTTGGGTTGCAGACGGGCTGGAGTTGGACGACGAGGACTGGATTTCCGCGGTGGCCTCTCCGAAGGAGGTGGCCATACCGGCTCGCCTTCGCTTCGTCCAGCTTAAGATACTCCACCGGGTTTACATGACGGGGCCAAGGCTTCTGCGTATGGGTTATGCTGAGGATGGGTTGTGTAAGCGTGGGTGTGGTGCTTTGGCGACTTTTTTGCATATTTTGTGGGAATGCCCGAAGGTGGAGCGATTCTGGCGTGGTGTGCATGAGGTCCTGCGTCTGGTTACGCATGTCGCACTGTTGCCTGAAGCGAGGAGATGCTTGCTGAATGTGTGGGAACCAACTGATTACTCGGTTCCGCAGACGCGATGGGTGACTCTGGGATATATGATAGCTAAGCGTGACATCGCTCAACTGTGGGGATCCCAGCGGCCCCCGGCGGTGTCGGCCTGGAAAGAACATATGGATTGGTGCATGTTCCGAGAAAAGGTGGTGTATGTGGCGAGGGGCAAGCCTGGGGCGTGGGTGAAAATATGGGGCCCCTGGAACGCCTACCGCGGGGGTATTTGCGAGCCACCACTGCTGCCTGCTGCCTCACCGGCTCCGTCCCCCTAGTTGACCCCCTCCCCCAGCCCCGGGCACAGAGTTCCCCCAGTCCTGGACTTGTTTCCCTTCCCCCTCTTCAGATTCCTGTGGATGGTCGGGGTCCCTTATTCGAGGAGCACGTGTGGTTACCTTCGATTGCGGGTTGCCTTGCGGGTGTGTTTTTTCTATGTTGTTGTGTGTGTATAAAATGAAACCGTATTGTGGGCTTAGAGTCATGTGGCTTACGTCGTTGATGTCTCCTGATTTGCTTCTCTGTAACGCCAAGTGCCCTTTTGTAAGTTTGTCAGGTGCTCCTGTCACTCTAGCGGCCGGCCGGAAGGTTGTAGGCCCATACTTGTATATACTTGAGATTGCAATAAACGGTTTCAACAAAAAAAAAAAAAAAAACATACCAGCTTACATTTTAAAGAAAATGGATAGGGCATAATATTAAAATTCCCTTTGCCACTTTGGAACCACTTTACGGTGGGAGCTGTTCCCCTCAAGCGCGATTCCAAGTACAGTTGGGTGCATCAACTATTTCTCAGTCATCTTTGTTTCCCTTCACAAATGTTGCCAAATCATCCTTATTGTACACATGCTACCACATATAGAACTGTTTCCATTAAGCAGCTTTTTCAGCTTAAACTTGACACCAGTCGATCAGGAAGTGGTAACTCTGTATTGCACAAAAACAACCAGAGAAGAACCATTGTCCCAGAAACAGTTTCACATCCTCAGACTTGACTCACCTGTTCCTATTTTGAAAATGTTGAATGAGAGGAACAGCTTCCATGAAGCAGCTACTTCTCATTAAGGGCCGTATGTACGAAAGCTAGTGTTTGAGATTTCTAAATAGCGATTTTGTAGAAATCGCTATTTGTAAATCACAAAATGAGATGTACGTACAAATTCGCATTCACAAATGCGGATGCAATTTCCAAGTCAGAAATTGCAATTAAGAAAAGTTGTGTCCCGGGTGCAGAATGATGATGTAAGAACCAGCAAGTTTAGTCTTACAGAGTGTAGCCACAAACCAGAAACCTAGGAAGGTGCTGGGAGGAAGGAATGCTCCTGTCGGACTACTGGAAGTGGAAATCTAATTTCTGAAGATCACCTTGTCCAATAAATGATCCCACACCAAAGAGAAGGTGGCCAGCAGGATGTCTGAGGCTCCTGACAGATGTGATGGACCCGCTAAACATCCTCCCTCCACGCGAATTGAATCACTGATTCCGGGGACACTTGAACCTGAAAGTGTGGTGGGAGTGTCAGACATTTACACCTCCAATCCTGCCGGCTCCAGCCAAGGTAAGTCATTTTCCTGTTAATTTCTTACCATAACATATTGTCTGTATGTCCTCAAGTACGACATCTTAGCTAACAAAACCCCATTGAGATGTTTGCTGGATTTTGGCAATGTATTATGGGAGATGTAGTACATCTTAGTTACAATGTCTACTGTGTGCTGATAAATAATCTACACATATCTTTACACAATCTCTTTGTCACAAATGCAGAAAATTCCATTTTCAACAATGGTATGCAAAATTATTAACCATTTATTTACAATAACTATATACATACATTTCCACAGATCATACCCAGGATATTAGTGAAACCATTGAGGCTGACGAAGCAAATGACACACTTGGAAATGGAGGACAGCACAATTGCTACTCCTATGCTCATTGCTCCTACTCCAACTACTATTGATGGAGCGGGTAGTACAAAATTTTGTATACCCCCCCATTCTGCATGCCTATATTAATTAGAATAATCTATTAATCATAATGTTATTAATGTGTTTGCATGTCATTTAATCAACATTACTAATGTACAAAATACACGTGGGATTTGCTATTAGCATGGCTAAATAATTTGTGATTAAAATATGTACGCATACTAACACTAGAAAATAGAATATTGCATGATATATGTTGCTTTTGTGACGTTTCGTAATATGAACGCTTTAAATGTCGCTATATGCCAGATAATTACATGCACATAGAGGGATTAGTGAGGGTTTAACATTTTATTCATTATTTCTATGTATTAATTACTCTTTTGTGTTTGTTTTGCTTAAGTTGTCCTTTGGGCCTAAAAACAAAGATGGCCGACGACGTGATGGCCACCATTCCACGAGGTTTTGGGCGAAGTACACCTGCGCTACAACATGTTCCAGTGGCCTCGACATGACCCTAGTCTCACTGTACCCAAGCAAAGCCACGGTGGGGATGCCTGCCAAGTATCATAACAAAGAACTTTCACAAAAACCAGAAGGAACTAGAACCAATGACATAACCTCTTGAACTGTGTGAAACCTCACCGAACGATCCCGACCGACCAATAGAAGAAGCCCAAATTTTGCAAAATGTAACATGTTGACCTTACTTCTATTATTAAAATGACGGTAGAATAGAGAGGGTAATCGCGTGCTTTCCTTTTTGCTGACGGAGACGACGGTGACGCTACACGACAAGACTGCTGCATTCCTGAATCTTTGACAGACTGAATGCTGCCCAATTTCTTGATGAACTAAGGACTTCATAAAATTTATGGGCACTGATTGACGCCTGCACGTCTCTGGTCCTTGACCCAATCTTTGGGACTGTAGCGTGCTGCATGAAGAACTTTTGAATTCCGACTGATTGACGGCTAAATTTGATGACTTAGAGGACGACCGATAGCCAGATTAGGTAAATATGGTGTTCTGTGATTTATGAAAGGTCTAATAAACTTACTAGATGAAACTAAATTCTTCCAGTAACTAGATAAACCAATATTGATTAACAAGCAAATGTGTTTTGACATTTATTGAGGGAGGATAGATAAAAATCCTAAATGTGTTTTTAGCTGGTCTAAATCACCTTACCGATCCAACTAAATGATCCATTGATCAAGTGGGAGGAGTATCTTGAGGTTTAGGATTAAGATCGATAGGTGTGAGGTTATTCATGTATAGTTATGTATTATAATATTTTCCTATAGGTTATAAGATATTCCTTTCATGTCAGCGCTTGGAACATTCATCTCTCCTGTAAGTGCAGATCAGTAAAAGTGAAGCGTGAGTGTTGGTGTTATGGGCCCCACCAATGAATGTATGAGTGAATGTGTTAATGTGGTACTTGGTCTGTGACGAAGGGAGGATTTTTGGTACGGGTTTTGTCCTGATTCCCGTTACCTAGGTTTCCGCGCTGCAACAGTTTTTCTGGTAGCAGGATGATGGTTTTTATTGTTTTGGTTTGGTGATTATTGCTTGTACATTTATTTATTATTGATTATTGATTGGTATTGGTTTATGTATTAACACTCTATGTGAGTTGCGTCAGGTTCTATGTTGTTTGCACGGCTTCTGGGATGTAGGAAGTCGGAAGTTTGTAACAGTTCCGTTGTAGAGCAGAGGTAAGCGCTGTTCTTGGGAAAGAAGGAATTGTTGTTGCCCGTAGGTACACGGGGAAAACATATGACGATTGGAGTTGCACGACGCTTTGTGTGGGTTCGATTCGGTGATATCGTCGTGTTTTGCCATTAGAAATATATCTTGTATGAAAGAAGTGTATGGTAGCGAAGGTCACCTGTGAAATTTTGGTCTTACGTACCAGGAGTCCAGAAGGAGCTCTGATTACGCTTATCACTGGAAAGGTAATAGGTGTTCCCTAAGCTTGTTAGAAGGATAAAGTAGAGGGAAGTGCTACTTTGTCAACGAGTATCATAATTCTGTAGTAGGACAGACTGTTCGCTGTTCTCGGGAAAGACAGAATTCTGTGTGAATGAACTACATTTTCCGTATGAAAGCGCGTTAATGAAATAGCATTTGGGTTAATTGTGAAACTCTGGTTTTATTTCTCAGGAGCATTGGGTCTCCAACTAGGTGTCTTAATTCTGGAGAAACAGTTAGCTAATGCTTGCTAGAAGGGTAAGGTAGAGGGATGTGCTACTTTATCAACGGAAGTAACGATTCTGTAGTAGGGCAGAGGTAAGCGCTGCTCTCGAGAAAGACGGGATTCTTGTGAAAAAGGTCTTTAACTATTTTTTTGTTAGTGAAGCGGACAATGGTGGCGTCTTTATGTCGTTACTAACAGATTTGTGAATTTGAAGAACGTAAAAAGCTTACCGAGGGTGTTTTGTAAAGGAGGGGTCAACAGGAGCAGGAGCTGCGACAGCGAGAAAAGCTGACATCAGAAGAGACGTGCTGGAATTGGCTAGTCAGTGAGAAATGTAGACGCCCTTGAATGATGCACTAGTGTATGCTGCGCTAGGAGTGGAGAATTAGAGGGTGACGTAGACGTCGCTGATTGGTGCGCAAGTGTGAGATGTGCTGGGATTGGAGAATTGCAGCAGTGACGAAAACGCTCCGGATTGGTGCATTAGTGTGAGTCGCGCTACGATTGGTCAGAACAACAGAACAGTTGTAAGGAAAGACTAGCGATACACGGAAGACAAAAATGATGTATTACGATCCACCAGAAAAGGAGAAAAAGTCCTGGTTTGGGAGAATTAAGAAGTGGTAAAAAGGACAAACCAATTGTGACTAGGTTAGGACAGTTACTTCCCCCACCGAAAACTCCTGCATCCTTTATGGTTGCGAAATACAGATATCATACTTGTATTTGGTTAGAAAATTGGGTAAAATACACAAAGAATGACGGAGTCTTGGCATTTCCAGAGCATGGTTCGTTTAATTTAGCGGTTTTGAGAAATTTGAGAGAGAAAATGATGAATCTAGAACCAAGACCTAGACCAACACAGTTTGAAGCACTGACAGAATGGGAAGATGAGATGCATGACAGAGAGAGACAGAGGAGTGGCGGAAGGTATAAGTACATGCTTGGTAGATAAGGGCATGACACTCATGATGAGAAAATGAGAAGGTGGAGGAATGCAAGTATGACTGAAGGTCTGTTTCCTGTGAGAACTACTGAAGAAGTTGGAGGTAGAAAGTGGGTATGGAGTGCATGAAGCAGAGGATGATGTTCTTGATGACATGTTTTATAAAAATCCAACTCCGTATCAACCAGAATCTGAAATGTTGACACCAAGTGCCCCAATGAGAGAAACTGTACAAATCATTAAGACTGAGCCAGTATCCCAAGAATTAGGGAAAAATAATTCCATTAGAGAGATAGAGAAAAAATCAGATAATAAAGTAAATGGTGAAAATTCGGCAGAATTAGCAAAAACAACTTTAGAATTAACTGAAAAGATAAGAGAATTGACAAAAAATTTAGAAGCTGTAACTGTTCCAGTGACTATAGGCTCTGTGATGCCTATTTTTGATAAACAGAAAGATAGTGAACATTGTTTAACCGTTCCTTATAACAGTAATAAACAGATTGAGAAGCCAAAGAAGATCCTAAATGAAAATCCATGGAGACAGACAATGAGTACAATCGAACCAAACATTTCGAATAACCCATTTATAGGTCCAAATATAGCAGAAAGACATACAATGGAATCAGTATTAGAGACTCAAAGGGACTTAGAACGAAGTAATGTAGAGAAATCAGTAGGTCCAACTTCAGAGGAATTGAGCGAATGGTTGAGAAGTTTGCAGAGAAAAGACAAAGAATCCCAATCAGTAGATGTGGCCAAATTACGAATGGTACTGGAAGAGTTAATAGTAGGATCTATCCCCACAGAGAAGTTAAAAACTTATCAGAATGAGGAGTTACTGTTTCTGTGCAAAAGTGTAACCTGGAGAGCATAAAATCTGCATGAAAGATTAGAAGAAGTAGCAAATGAAATGGGTATAGATATTGAAAAGGTGAAGGCTTTACAAAAACCATATCGAATAGATTTTACTGAAAATGATATTGAAAATTTGAATACCACAGGACGAATAAGTCAGATTAAGGACATAATTATTTTGTTGAGAAAATGGGGAGATGTAGATAAATGGAGAAGCAGGTGGTACTGAAAACGAGATGATGCCTCAGATAAAACATTTGCAGCATTCCCTGTTAGAGAAAAAGAAAAGGTAGTAACAGAATGTCCCATGAGAGAAATTCCAGGAGGAGGATATGTACATGTTCCATGGACAAGACAAGATATTTTGTCATTTACAAATGATTTCCCTCGACTACACGAAAAGCCTGTCGAGTGGTATAGGCAAGTGGACAGATTTGTGAAATTTTCTAAAGTATTATGGATTGATCTGAATAGTTTATTTGACATAATAGTACCAGCAGATTTATGGACAGAGTGTAAATTGATGATAAATTGGCCTACACAGGAATACCCGAGGGATCCAAAGACAGGAGCACCTGACCCCCAGGTAATGAATAAATACGAACAGGTTATTGCCTTTCTGAAAAATAAAGTACCTCCCAAAGAGACTGATTGGGTGAAAATTGACAGAACTCATCAGGAAAGTAAAGAGTCAGTATATGCCTACTACGAGAGATTAATTTTGGCCTTTAAACAGTTCAGTGGTGATGAAAATTTGAGTGAAAAGGATTTGGGTCATTTTGTATACAGATTTGTATATGGTTTACGTCCAGAAATTAGTGAGATGATCAAACAACATACTGTAGGTTGGCAAAACAAGAAAATAGATGAAGTATTGAGACATGCAAAATATTTCAGTGACGAGATTGAAGCCAAACAGCGTAAATTAAAAGAAAAAGCTATGTGGGCACAAGTAAGAGTGGCAGAAAGACAGGAAGCTCAGTTAGCGGAACAAGTGAATAATACAGGCCCCAGACCAAAATTCACTCCTGGGAAAGGTAAGGGAAATTTTAAGATAGAAGAAGTTAAAAAGAAATTCCCATGTCATAATTGCAGTAGAGTAGGGCATTGGAAATCCGAGTGTAAATTTCACCCCAAGTACTAATAATGAAAATGCATCATTGAATCCACAGGTGCAGAATGAGGTGAGTGGTCAACCGCAGCGACAGCAGCAGGTTGTTACCCAACAGAATCAGGTGCCAAAACCGCCTTTTCCACAAAGCAAAAATTCACAGAAATACAGTAATGAGACAGGATTCTACAACGAAGAACAGGTAACCAAGCTGCCGCGCGCTAGCGCTGTTTCGCAGTATTGGCAACAACGCGATGAGAGCGAATCAGAAGAAGGTTATTGACGGTGCCGAAGGGAGGAAGAAGAGTGCGTACTTGGCGCAACTCTAGAAGTAGACCAGACAGGCCCATTTGTGGATGGAAAAATAAATAATGAAAGTATTACTTTCTTAGTCGATACTGGTGCTACTCGATCAACTGTTAGGTCAGCTGATGTTAGGAATCTTCCTCTCTCGGATGAAACAATCCAAGTAGTTGGTGTATCCAACAGACAGATTAAAACTTATCTTATAGAACCAGTGAAAGTTAGCATAGGGAAATTCTCTGAAATGCACCGCTTTGTCGTGTGCGATACAAGTCCTGTGAATTTGTTAGGTAGGGATTTGCTGTGCAAAATGAATTGCACTATTTTCTGTACCCCTGATGGTATAGCATTTGAGACCCCTGATGAATTACCTAAAAAATTGAAACAGACTGTAAAGGCAGAAGTCTGGGATTTCACGGGAGAAGATGTGGGACTAATGAGAAATGTAGACCCAGTAAAAATAACAGTGAAGGAAGGAATAAGCTATCCAAATGTCCCTCAATATAAATTGACACCTGAAATAATTGAAGGAGTTACTCCTGGGATTGAGAAAACGATAAAACAAGGCATTTTGAGAGAAATAATGAGTAGTCCATGTAATTCCCCGATTATGGGACTGAAAAAACCTAATGGAAAGATCAGGATAGTGCAACATTTGAGAAAGATAAACAAAATTGTTGTGTCATGTTGTCCAATTGTACCAAATCCTTCTGTGATTTTGTATCAGATTCCCCATAATGCAGAATGGTATACTGTGATTGATTTATGCCATGCTTTCTTTTCCATCCCATTGCACCATGATAGCCAGCAAATTTTGGCGTTTCGTTTTGGCAAACGTATTTTGGCTTGGTGCCGAATTCCACAAGGGTATACAGAAAGCCCCTCAATATTTAATCAGATATTGAAGAAATCCTTAGAAAGTCTAGAGATGCCCGAGAATTCAGTGTTAGTACAATATATCGACGACCTTCTTGTGGCGTCGAAAACACGTGAAGCCTGTGTAATGGACACTATAGCCTTGCTGAATCATCAGGCTGATGGAGGACTTAAAGTGTCACCATCAAAGTTACAATTTTGCAAAAAAGAAGTACAGTATTTAGGCCATTATATTGAAAAAGGATTGAGAAAGATAACAATAGACAGAATCAGGGTCATAAAAGGAATGAGAGCCCCCATGACTCAAAGAGAGGTGAGAATGTTTCTTGGAATGGTTGGATACTGTCACCAGTGGATAAGCAATTTCTCCCTGATTGCAAAGCCCTTGGTACGCTTGACAAGAAGTGATGTGAGAGATCCCATTGATTTGAACAAAGAGGAATTGGCAGCGTTTAAACGATTGAGAGGTGGTTTGTGTGAAGCGCCAGCATTAGAAATGCCTGATTATGAGAAGGAGTTCGAGTTGTATTGCAGTGAGAGGAATGGATGTGCACTTTCTGTATTAATACAGAAGCATGGAAAACTGAGGAGACCAATTGCATACTTCTCATCGATGCTAGACCCAGTAGCTGTAGCCTTACCTGGGTGCTTAAAAGCAGTGGCTGCTACCTGTCGGAGTTTGGAACCGAGTGAAGGAATTGTGATGGGATATCCTGTGAAAGTGTTTGTGCCTCATGATGTGGCAATCCTTTTAACAAGGAGTCGCACTCAGTACATGACACATAGTCGACTGACCAAGTATGAGAAAGTCATATTAGGTGCAACGAATGTGAGTCTTGTGAGATGCTTCAACGTGAATCCTTAACCCCTTCAGTGCCCATGACGAGCTGGACTCGTCATGGGCTGCGGTGTCGCTGTGCCCATGATGAGTCCAGCTCGTCATGAACTCCGCCCGCTAATGCAAAGCGCGGCACTGGGCGGGGAAAGGGGCGGGCATGCAAGGGGTTAAACGTTATTGCCTGATGCTGAGAATGTGGAAGTCAGAGACGAAGCGGATCATGATTCTCTGGATGTACTCGATTTCTGTACCAAACCACGTCCTGACATAAAAGATGTACCACTACCAGAAAGGGATTTTGTGATGTTTGTAGATGGGTCATGCTTGAGAACAGATGATGGCATGTTGAGTGCAGCATATGCAGTATGCACGGTTGCAGCAGTAATGGAAGCATCCTACCTGAAAGGAGTAAGGTCAGCCCAAGTAGCTGAACTTGTTGCTTTGACTAGAGCATGGAAGAGTGGGAACAGTGTGAGAGTGACTGTGATAACTGACAGTCAGTACGGATTTGGTGGGGTGCATGACTTTGGCCAAATATGGCTACAGAGAGGATTTTTGACATCAAGTGGAACTCCCATTAAGAATGCTGAAACGGTTGGAAAATTGCTTGAGGCGATACAGCTGCCTAAGCAATTGGCTGTTGTGAAGTGTGCTGCACATAGTCAGTCTGGCGATTACATCGCCATCGGCAATAAGTACGTCAATGATATGGCACAATACTGTGCACGAAATCAGAATTCCATTAATCGGGCGAAGGAGAAGGAATTGACTTCGTGCACCTTAATGTTTACTAACATTGTGGGTACCTGGGAGGAAGTAAGGCAATTGCAGGAAGAAGCAGGAGATGAGGAAATGAAGCAGTGGGTAAAAGCAGGATGTGCACCAAGGGAGAAGGATTATGTGTGGGTCTATTGGGATGGAAGACCAGTTATGCCTGATAGCATGATGTCTGCCATGGCACGGATGTATCATGGTCAGGGACACATAGGGAGAGATGCTATGATCAGGTCATTTAAGCAGACCTGGTGCAATGCACAATTTAGACTTGTAGCAGAAAGTCTTTGTCAGAGATGCCTTATATGTCAGCAATACAACCCTGGAAGGAAGACAGTGGTGAGTCTAGGAACAATAGTTCGAGAAGGAGGGCCTTTTACCAGAATGCAAGTATATTTCATTAAAATGCCTCCCTGTAACAGGTTGAGGTATGTTCTAGTTATGGTCTGTTTATTTTCAAGATGGGTAGAGGCATATAAACATATAAACCCCGGGGATATGGACTAGCTACCTAGTATCTCTCTCTCCTTTGATAGTTAGATATAAGAATCAAAGTACACAAAAGAAGAAACTGTTTGGTCCCAAGGTGGGGAAAACCACAACAAGTGATTTTGACTACAACAACAGCTGTGAAGTGTGCTGGAATCAAGAACTGGATTCATGCAAGTCACACATTGAGAATTCCAAATCCAGTGGATAGCACTGAAAGAGAATATTTTGATGAATCAGAATATAGTACTGAATCAGATGATGAAGAGACAAGAACAAAAGAAAACCCTTAAAGGGGGGAATCAGAGTCAAATCTAACTTTTGTACCAAGAAGTATTTCCCTGAGGAGAAGGTTACAGATTTCTGATACCAGCTCAGACTCAAAGACTGAACAAGGAACTCTACGTTCGAGAAAGGAAAAAGACAGTGAAAAGACAATTAAAGAAATTGTTGATTAAGAAGTGCCAGATGAAAAACTGCGAGAAATTCCACCTGAGATAACACATTTAGATGGACAGGTGCCAGATACAGAGAGAGAGGGAAAGATTCTTGCGGAAGACCCCCGAGGAGGTGTAGGGAACTCCAACATCCAGTTAGAGGAAGAGACAAGTAGTCAGCAGGAAGATTGTGCGTCGGAATCTTGAGGAGGGACAGAAGTAGGGAAAATGAAAGAAACAGTGGAAAGAAAAGCGGTTGAAAGTAAAAAGCAAGTTGAAACAGAGTCAGAGGAAAGCGAAGAAGAAGTACCAGAAGGTCGAGTTTTAAGAAAGAGAGCTTGGAGAACTGAAAAGAAAGATAAAGGAAGTAAACTGAAAAGATCAGCAAAAGACAAAGTTTGGCCGAATAAAATAAAGAGATTGAGATATCGACTGACACGGGTAAATTCACCAAGAGCTGAACAGGTGAATGAAGTAACAAGTCAAGAGAAATCAAAAGACGAAGAAATAGTTGTAATTGGAGAAAGCAAAAGAACGAGGAAACCTAACCAGAAGTATAAGTAGCCGGAATGGACGTATGTGGCCCTGCCTGAAATAAAAGAAGTGGAGGATAGCCAAGGAAACCCAGAGGTGACTGTACCGGAAGTGGTTGAGGAAGACGAGGAATCGGAAATCCTGAGAGTTATCTTGTCCAATATTGGAGAAGAAGCGGATGTTCAGGAAATTCTGTATTCAGATCGCGAAGGAAAGGTGAAAGACGATGAGATGCCAAACTGAATGAGACAAGAAAGCTGCTAATGAAAAGACAATAAAATACGGGAAAAAGACAAAAGCTGGTAGAACCAAGTAGGTGCTTAGAGCCTTGGGTTAGATAAACTAGTTGTGAAGTAGAAGAGGCTAAGTCAAAAGACACTGCTCATTTTTACAGAAATGGCAAACACAGATAGTAGAAAAAGTAGATGTATATTTTTGAAGCGATGGTGTAAAATGTGTTGTTGTTGTACAGAATTACTAATGCTTCTGTGGAGTATACTAGCTCCGATGATCTCATTTAAGGTTACTATAGATACAATAGAAGGACATAGTGAGAACAAAACTAACATAGAAAAGATTCAAAAGATAGTTCCGACTAAAATAGATAGAAATTATTTGCATAAAGACAGGTCAATAACTGATTTTTCTAACAATGTTTTTTCAAAATTATTGTATGAATATGTAAAGACAATGGACGTAAGGGACTGCTACGTTTGTATGCAGTTACCTGTATCTGTATCGGAGGGAGTGACTTATCACCACCTTCCAATAACATATAGTGTGATTTCTAGTTTATTTTACCAAACAGGGAAGTTAGAATATTATTTTTCAGATGTAGGTAACATATTTTCACAAGTACCATCAATTAACAAGCTAAACAAGGTAAAACCAAGGGATTAGGTGAATTTTTCCTAGAGACTAAGAACTAACATTAGAATATATTTTTAGAAATAATTTGACTTGCAGTTTAAAGAAAGAAGAAAATACATTTTTGGATATGGTTGACGAAAGGAGGTTAAAAATGCAAAGGAAAGCATCTGAGGGAAAGGTGGAAAAGACAGTCTGAGATGTTGAAATGGAAAAACACTTGAAGGGAGAAGCTAGTCCAACTATGGCTTTAGATTGGCCTCAGAAATGGAAATTGTGTATTAGAAGGAATCAAACTGCATATGATAATTACTTTGTAGGTAACAGTGAGTGCCATGATACATACCAAATCATGGGTGGATGGGGATTTAAAGGAGGAAGGGATCCAGTTTTTCCTGGATTATACTTTATTTGCGGGAGCAAGGCGTATTATCGTTTGCCAGACCATTGGTATGGCACATGTTATGTAGGCCTGGTTTTCCCAAAGATTTTTCATATGAGAAGAGGAGAAGATGGTGTACATAAATTAGGTAGTTATTTAGCACGTAGAAAGAGAGAATCTTGGTCATAAATTGTAGGTGATATCTTTGGAGCATTGATACCAGCAGTGGGAATATCTCTGAATGCAAACAAAATTAGAAGACTATCAACAGTAGTGGATCGCTTGTCAACAAGCACCCCTGGAGGATTTTTATTGGTTAATACTGAAATGGTTGCCATGCGTGCCATGGTAATGCAAAATCGACTTGCCCTTGGTATACTATTGGCAAAAGAGGGTGGAGTCTGTGAAATAATGAAAGTTCAACATTGTTGTACTTACATTCCAGACGAAAGTAAAGATTTGAAAATTCATATTAAAAATATAACTGATCTGCATGATGAAATTGCACCACTGGAGGTTGAAGGTGTTTGGGAAAAGATTGGAAAGAAAATATCTTCTATTAAAAATGTCTTAGTAAACCTAGGTAGTACATTTTTAGGTAAAATCTTATTTCCATTAACATGTGTGATTTTCTTAGTATTAATATTAAAATTAGGATGCCTCTGTCATAAAAAGAAGAAAATTCAGAAAAAGTTAAAAAGAGAACATTTATGAAGAAAGGATAAGAAACAAGAGAGAGAGTTTGAAGAAATAGAATTAGAAGAAGTAAAAGCAAATATGTATAAGACAGCTAGAAGAGAAGAGATTGGGGAGACTGAGATGTAAATAAAAGCAAGAACTCATTTCAACTCCATGAAAAGCAATACAAAATTTTAATGGTGTGGTGATAAAATCACCAAAAGGGGGCATTGATGGAGCGGGTAGTACAAAATGTTGTATACCCCCCCTATTCCGCATGCCTATATTAACTAGAATAATCTATTAATCATAATGCTATTAATGTGTTTGCATGTCATTTAATCAACATTACCAATGTACAAAATACACGTGGGATTTGCTATTAGCATGGCTAAATAATTTGTGATTAAAATATGTACGCATACTAACACTAGAAAATAGAATATTGCATGATATAAGTTTGCTTTTGTGACGTTTCGTAATGTCGCACCAGATGACATCAATGGGTAAATATGAACGCTTTAAATGTCGCTATATGCTAGATAATTACATGCACATAGAGGGATTAGTGAGGGTTTAACAATTTATTCATTATTTCTATGTATTAATTACTCTTTTGTGTTTGTTTCGCTTAAGTTGTCCGTTGGGCCTAAAAACAAAGATGGCCGACGACATAACACAACGTGATGGCCACCATTCCACGAGGTTTTGGGTGAAGTGCACCTGTGCTACAACATGTTCCAGTGGCCTCGACATGACCCTAGTCTCACTGTCCCCAAGCAAGGCCACGGTGGGATGCCTGCCAAGTATCATAACAAAGAACTTTTACAAAAACCGGAAGGGACTAGAACCAATGACATAAGCTCTTGAACTGTGTGAAACCTCACCGAACGATCCCGACCGACCAATAGAAGAAGCCCAAATTTTGCAAAATGTAACATATTGACCATACTTTTATTATAAAAATGACGATAGAATAGAGAGGGTAATCGCGTGCTTTCCTTTTTGCTGATGAAGACGACGGTGACGCTACAAGACTGCTGCGTTCCTGAATCTTTGACAGCCTGAATGCTGCCCAATTTCTTTATGAACTAAGGACTTCATGAAATCTTTGGGACTGTAGCGTGCTGCATGAAGAACTTTTGAATTCCGACTGATTGACGGTTAAATTTGATGACTTAGAGGACGACCAATAGCCAGATTAGGTCAATATGGTGTTCTGTGATTTATGAAAGGTCTAATAAACTTACTAGATGAAACTAAATTCTTGCAATAACTAGATAAACCAATATTGATTAACAAGCAAATGTGTTTTGACATTTAATGAGGGAGGATCAAAAATCCTTAATGTGTTTTTAGCTCATCTAAATCACCTTACAGATCCAACTAAATGATCCATTGATCAAGTGGGAGGAGTATCTTGATGTTTAGGATTAAGATCTATAGGTGTGAGGTTATTCATGTATAGTAATGTATTATAATATTTTCCTATAGGTTATAAGATATTCCTTTCTTGTCAGCGCTTGGAACATTCATCTCTCCTGTAATTGCAGACCAGTAAAAGTGAAGCGTGAGTGTTGGTGTTATGGGCCCCACCAATGAATGTATGAGTGAATGTGTTAATGTGGTGCTTGGTCTGTGACGAAGGGAGGATTTTTGGTACGGGTTTTGTCCTGATTCCCGTTACCTAGGTTTCCGCGCTGCAACACTATGAATATGAGGCAATAAAGGCTGGTAGACACAACATTCTCATTGCTTGCCTCCACAGTTGACAGTCCCTGTAACACCTCCCATATTATGTCAATTGAGCACAGATGATCTTCCGTACTGTCCACAGCCGGTGCTCGGGCAGCCTGTGCACCTTCCAAGGCCTGGGTGTCAGAGGAGGAGCCAGTGTCCATACCAACAGGAGCAGATGTTTTTGAACTGCTTTTCGGTGGTGTTGGGCAATGTTCCCATTGGTGGTATGTGAAAACATTTCTGGGATCATCAGATTTATGCAGAAAGTGATGACCATAATGTTGATAGCAGTACATTGCTTCAAAGTCTGATGTGCCCTCTAACATTTCATTATTAAAAAAACCAACAGATTATTTACAGTTTCATAATCCCAATCATCGGAAAATGTACTGGAAGTAATGATATCACTTAATTAAATGTTAAATGAATGTGTTATTTTTAAAAGTTCAGTCGGGCCAAATATATCATAATCAGCCTTGTTACACACCATACCGTCAGGTATAGGAACTACTGTAATGTTCACTGATGATAGGTCTCTTTTTTCACGATATGATGATAGATGTGGTTTTAGAATAACATTCACTTTTTGTGCTGCAGAGCTTTCTCAAAGTTATGTTCCATTAATAAGCATACTAAAGACAGTTACTAGACCTCTCCAGAAAAGAAAGAAAAGTATCCCGGTAGTTACCCAGAGTTCCACCCAAGGTGATACCTGGTAAGTCTTTTTAAGAAAGTTCAGGAAATCTTTATATTGCTGCAGACGAGTTATTTTGTCTGGCGTCGTTTCAGGTTCACTTGGATCCAATGAGAATGTATCAAAGTCGATGAAATAGCCAGATGCAGTTCGATCAATCTTTGGTAGTTCCGCAGGTTTTGTGGAAACTGTAGCCTGCTCTTGTTGGGGCATGTTGACGTAAATATCCGTGTTTGGTCGAATAGGAATTTGTCTTTCTGTTGCGTTCTCATTTTGAACTTTAGTTTCAAGAGGAACGAGTTCCATCGCATTGTTGCTTAGTCCTTCATTCCGTGTAGGTGATCCTTCAAACTTGATGAGTCTTTCTGTTTGGACTTCTTGTATAGTTGTGAGAGGAGGGTGTCTGTTACTACGGAGTCAACGTGGCCTACTATTCAGTATCGGCCACATAGTGTAGTTTGATTAAGTCAATTGAGACAAATCTTTTCTCCTTTTTACAGGCAAAAGGTGGCAGAAGTACTGTTCTTGTTCCTTCAACTGCCAGGACAGGTACAGGCTTTCTGTATGATGCCCCAAATTATTTTTTGTCCTCTATCTTCTCTCTGACCATATCCCCAACTTTAGGGATCCAGACAGTTCTTGCTGTGACACTTTTTACTTCCCCAGTGGTGGTCCTTTTCGTCTAGACATTACTCTGTAGTGCCCTGGTTTCGTTCAGGTCCTGTAAAATAGCGAAACGTTTATGGATGTCAAAAGGTTTTTCACCCGCCACTGTGCCTTCACAATCAACATCAGGTACCCACATTCTCATCCCAAATAGGACCTCATAAGGAGTGACCCCCCCCTAGAGAACTTCTTGGCTGCTTGTTTAATGCCCTTTGTACTCTATACAGGTGTTTTACCTAATTCCCACCCAAGCCTAATACTCTAGCTGTTAAAGACTGCTTTAAGTCCCGGTTTATCCTCTCCACAACCAAATTTCCCTTGGGATGGTACGGAGAGGAGTACTGCAATGCTACACCCACACGTCCCATAGCTTACTTGTAAGCCATAGGGCTAAACGCGGGACCACGGTCAGAATGTAGTGTGCCGATTGCATATGTCCCTATAAAGACTCGCAAATCTTTTATAACAGTTCGAGCGTCAGCCGAGCGTTGGGGCCACACCCATAGGAACCTAGTGCAGGAATCCACTGCAACCATGATATACTTTTAAGCCCCATCAGATTGTAAGGGGCCGCAGTGGTCCAAATAAACACACTCAAGTGGTTTGTCTGATATTAGTAAAGGTGTCTGCACTGGATGTGTTACTGTGGAGCCTTTCATCTGCTGACAGATGTCGCATTTCAAGACATAGTCCTTAGTCTGCTTTCTTAGTCCAGCCCACCAATAGCGTTGCTTCAATAGAGTAACTGTTGCAGAATCTCCTGCATGTGCAGAACCTATACCCTTGTGTGCAGCTAGAATTAATCGTAACCTTCGATCCTTATTTGTTATTACTCTAACCCCCACTCCAGAAATTTGAGCAAATGGAACATTGTTTGCATCTAACTTGTAGGAGCACTTGAGTGGAAATCTTTTTGGTACTGCTGAGTTATGACGTGTGGCAATAATCGCAACCATTATCTCACCGTCTATCCTCATTTTTGAATGAGTGATTACAGCTACGGAAGCCGTACATAGAGCCCCCTTTGTGGCTTTGTCAGCCAATGAATTCCCTTCTACGTGAATGCCATCACGATGATGACTCAATGTGTGAGCCCTTGGTAGTTCATTTTTCAACTCTGCTACCTGTTCCCATAGTGTTTTGTGCTTAATTGGGGCACCTTTTGCATCTTTTTTCCATTCTGTCCCCAGTGATATAAATATTCATTGTATGACTGTACACAATAAAAGGAATCGCACACAATTAGTGTGGGGAATTCTAGATCCGTATTTACCAGTGCCAGTGTTAGTGCTTTTAGTTCTGCCAGCTGCGCCGTGCAGTCTCATAGAGACTGTGTTTTTGTACACTTCGGGGAAACTTTCCATCTCGCATACGTCCTTTAACGATAGCACACACGGAGCTGTATTGCTGTCTACTCTCTATGGCCGGATGCGCAGAACAATCAGTGTAAATAATGTATACATACAGATTCAGAGGCATTATTTCATTTGGTAGAGGATATTCTTGCTCGTATTGCAGAAATGCTTGTATTTTTAGATTTTGGTCGTACCTGTATTCTACATCTGTTGCACAGAGAGAATTGGGCAAAGTAAATAATCCCTGGAAAGCACACTCATACATTAAGATATTCACCCAATTATGTTATGGGTTTTGTTAAACCCTCCTATTGCATTCACTATTTATCACCCTTGTATCAGACATCCCAAACTCAAATATAGATTCAAACTGAAATATGATGCAAACACTATTCTCAAGTCAAAAAAGAGTTTACTGTTCTTTAAAAATATGGTTAAAATTTCGGGAAAAAAAAATTCCGAAAGTGTACAATATTAAAAATACATTTGGTACATTCCAGTATCATTTAACATGATTCCAAAAACAATCAAAGACAATAAAGACTGTTGCAACCCTACTCCAAAACACTCATTGTTTTCTGTTTAGAAATGCATTAGATCCCAGAGCTGAATATAGTTCATGCTTTTTTGTAGAAAGGATTTCCTTTTTATCTAAAAGTCACTTGCTCTTTAGGATTCTTGAATTACGGAACCGTCGACGCGTTTCGGCGGTCTACAAGCTTTAAAAGCTGAACCACCTTCTTCAGGACAAAGTGCGATACAGGGTCACATTTCTTCTTGTTTATACAATCAATATCTATTGTAAAAAAGAAAGAGTATCAACTCATATCTAAAATCATAACAGACATATATACAATACACATTATTTTCCCCTCCATTGTCTCGTCATAGTTTCTTATTATAATTTTACTAACGTGCAATATAAAATCCTCTTCTCTTTTTTGAGGAGAAAAAGTTTAGCACCACATTTCAACCTGATATTTGTAAACACCTATCTCACTCTCAATCGACCTTGTCACCACTTCCCTAGTTTGGCATCCATCTTTCATTCACACACATTCTGTTGGTTTTCTTTATCCTGATCTAAACTTTTACTGACCGTCGGAAAGATCTGTAGTATTGCCGCTTTGAGGCTAAGGACACTCTTGCTTATTATTTTTCTTTTTCGTATGGTCTGCTTCTGTAAATATATAATAGTTAGGAATGACCAAAACGCCATTGTCTTAATTCACCTCTTTTCCTACATTTCCAACTGGCTTATATACCTTAGATATTTTGCTGCAAGCTTCTCCTTTTTCTCCTCATTCAATGCTGACACTTTCACCATCAGTTGATCTTGGTGACATGTGTTCTTTTATTAACCAGGTATATTGGAAAACCCCGTTTATAGGCTGTCAAGAGAAGCAAAGAAAGAAATTTACCTTTTCTGACTTTTATGGGAATCTTTATTTTATCGCATGAAAGATTTAAGCTTACCTTGAGTAAATTCTTATTTAAAATAAATGTCATGCGAGAGTGGTTTTTCTACCCGCACATTCTTCTCTCCTCGTAGACTCACGACATGTCTATCCGGGCGATGATTAACAGTCTGTAAATAGAATGATAGTCTTGTTGATACCGGTTTATTTACTTGTTTTCTTCCTATTTGTGATCTACTTAAGTACCTTCTGAAGTATCTCCTAACTTAAGTCACCCCGTTTGTCACATTATTGTGTCGGGGACTTCATCTAAAGCAGATTTTACATATATGCACTATGTTTTGATTATATTAATTTATAAAAAACTCCAGTATTTCTTGTAAGAGCATTCTATTTCACGTTCTTCCTCTTTTTTTCCCCAATGTTGCTAAACAGTTATAGTTTTAGAGGAACTTTATATCACTCTCGCCTGTGCGAACCTCCTTCCTTCGTATTAAACTCTTTTCGGGATCTTCCTCAACTAATATAAGGGATATAGTACTTGTTACACTCCCCATAGCGGTAATCACCTTTCTTCTATGCGGTACCGTTCGTCATCCCTTTTCTTCGATATAAGAAGGTCACCCGCCACAAGCTTCCCTCCTATATACCTTAGTTGAAGGCCCGAGATCGCGTTTGTGATCCTACGCAAAACGCGAGACGCGGGTTCTCAGCGTTACGTTATGACGCATACATTCGTTTTTCACCTCCATCTTGGAGTGGACTCCTATTTCATTACTATCAGTCTGAGACCTTAAATCACCACACAAGGTTGACATAAATACTCTATTATCTCTTCTAAGGATAATTATTTTTGCGAAACTTTCTTCAAATATATTCGAGTTGTTTTTTACCCACATTGCAAAATGGTGCTTTCATGCACGTTTCATAACCATCTTAAAACAGGCTGTTATATTACTACACTAGTGCTATTTTTGAGTCCCACCTGGGCGAATATCTTAATGTATGAGTGTGCTTTCCAGGGATTTTTTTACTTTGCTTAGTTGTCTTAAGAACCCTGTTCCCTGGAACAAGTTGTGTCATCTCTCTCTTTGACAAACAGAGAGAATTGGCCCATTGTATCCATCTTGGATGTAAAGCTTTAGCATTGGGAACACTTGCTTTTGTCACAGCCTCTAAGGCTGGAACCGGGGTAACTACTATTATACGTTTCCCTTGAGCCAGGGTTTTTTCTCTGACTACAGCGGTCTGTAATGTTAGAATTTTTTCAGTTGATGCACGCATCTCAGCATTCGTGTACAAATGTGATTTGTATGCTTTGGTACTGTCTCACCTTCATTATATGTTAGATAGGTGTACCCAGATTGACACGCAACTATACGGATCACCAGGTTGCATACATTTACGAGTGTCTGTAAGTGTTATGAAGCTATCATGTCAGCTTGTAAGGAACGAAGGGTATCTGTGTGTTCTTGTGTCCACTGTCTAACTGAAAAGTCAGATTTTATCAAATCGTAGAAAGGTTTTACTCTTTCTGCGTAATCTAAACTATATGTTCTGCCAAAGTTCAGGAATCCCAGGATTGATTGTAAATATTTTAATGATTTTGGAGGATAGAGCTGCGTGCATTTTTCTAAATAATTAGCTGCTAGACTTTTTCCTTCACTTGAAAGCTCATATCCTAGAAAAAGGACATTAAGGTGGGCAATCTTCGATTTTTTAAAGTTGAATTTGTAACCCTCCGAAGTAAATCCCAAAATTATGGTGTTTACTCTGTTCAAGTGTTCCTTCAGGTCATCATCCAGCAGATAAATATCATCCACATAGGGCAATGCCTCCTCATCCAGATTTTGAAGTAATTCAGTTACTCTAGCTTAACACAACCCCGGGCTGTTCTTCTACCCCTGGTGTAGTCAACAAAATTGATGCTGGGATGCTAGCGCTGTCAAATATCTGCTCTCGGGTGCTATATTTTGGCCAAAAAATCCATTTGAGATATCTAGTGTCGTTTTATATTTTGTCCGCACAATATTATTCATTAATGTGGCACTGTGTGCATTCTATACTGCAAATGTTTTAGTGCAAGTGTTTAAATGTCTAATCTAACACTAGACGGTATGTGTTGTCTGGTTTTGATACAGGAAACAAAGGATTATTCATTTGAGAGGTGCATGTTTCAATCACTCTTTGGTATTCAAGTTGATCAAAGATCTCCCTGACCTGTTTTTTAGCTTCTTGCTTTATTGGATACTGCCTATGTGCATTTGTAGTATTTTTTAATGCAATTATGTGGTGGGTTGAATCCTCATCCCATCCAACATTCTTTTTGTATTATGCTGGGGCTTGGCCTACCGTCCACTCCCATGCATATGTATATTTAAAATATTTGGGAACATGGTCAGAGAATGCTGGTAAAATTACTGTTCCTCCCATTGGGCATTCCATGACAAATGCTGGCGGCCAATCTTGCTTAGCTAACAAAATGTCATAGCCAAACGTCAGGTTCTCCCAAAAGAGACCTCTAACTGTCCTCTAACTGACCTCTATTTGTCACCCTCCATTTGGAGATTTATTTCATACAATTTATGTGGGACACTTACCCTAGTATCAGGTGTTTCCACTGTGATATAATTATTCAAGTCCGCTGTCACCAGAAATTCCATCAGGTTCTGGTGAGCTATTGTTACTTCTGCCGCACTGACTAGCATCGTCAGAGCCCATTCCCTCATTCAGTCGAGGCCTCAGAATTCTGGGCATGTCTGATCTTTAGACCTGCAACCTTCTTTTTGAACTGTGGTTTTGGTTTTGGTTTGGCTTTATCTTCTTTTTTGGAAGTATAGTCTTGAGCGTTCTGCTTGTCTCTGGACTTTGTACGCTCTTCTTGTCTGTCTGACCGTCCTTCCCTTTCGGAGTTTTTCGATGAACCCTGAAAGAACGAGAGGAACGTGTACCAGTATCCTGATACCTGTCAGGTTTCCTCATATTATCCCTATTCCTAAGGTTATACCTCCTTTCGGAGAGCTCCTGTGGAGGAGATCTACCTCTGGACTGAGATCTGTTTTCTTTAACTTTTTGCTTTTTGTTACTGTCCCACTTCTTTTTAGAAGAAGTAGGTGTCTGCTTGGAAGTCTCCGTCTCGTTACTACCCATCAATTGTGGTTTTAACGCTTTTACACTCAAACTGTCCCTGCCTAACTCTGCATATGCAGTTTAAATTATTTTTGGTAGTTCTTGCTTCTGTTGTAAAGGACTGAACTTCCTTAGGCATTGGCAGATGGCCACTGAGGCTGCCTACCCTTTAATATCTGCTAATAGTATGGCTGATACCTGGGCATAGTTATCCAGTAACTTCATCCCTAAGTTCAGAGCAGGCTCTGCTCCGTACTCATTTTGTATTTGTCTAAATACATCTGGTATTACAGCTAATTACGGGATGCCATGAGTTCTGATATATATGGCAGCAAAACCTGTACCCCAAGAGGTACAATCCTCTATCTGTGGATAACATTCACTGTAGGATTCGAGTCAGACAAACTTTGATCACCCCCACCGGGTATGTTGGCCCTTTTTGTACCAACTAGCTCACAGTGCCACTAGAATCTCCTCTTATCAAGGAGAGAATAGTTCTTGGCAATCATCGAACATGACAACCCTGATCCCTCAGGACCATGGAAACAATATATTACCTTTTGCTCAGTCACTTGTGCTTACTTAGTATGTCTCAGAGAAATACACAGAATAAACAGGCTGGGCGTTTTCAATAAAAGAATTTATTGAACAGTTGTTATTCTGGTGTAAAATAGATGAGCTGCAACAACCGTTAGGCAGTATAAGATGCAAATGATTAGCAGTACGATAAAGGTAAAAGGATGGTATAGCTCTACTATCTTACTATAATCATGTATACATATGAATATATAAAACACATGGTAAAAAGATTGGTACTCCTACAATGCTTCCCTAACTAGATGCACCTAAGTGTACTTAGCATGGAGGTAGGTGTTAAGTAAAGAATCCCTCTAGGATATAGTCAACCCCATTACCTGAAGTGAGAGACTGTGGGACCCAGTCCTGGTCATGAGTTGGAAACCCCGCAAGGGATGTTTTAGACCACTGCGAACTGGAGTGTCTCCATGCAGGAACCTCAGCGTCTCTGGTCAGTGTGTCGGCCGGGAAGTCTTGGTCTCCTCTTTCTTATCTTAGCAAGATGTGATGTATATATACCTGTAGAGTTTTTTAATATTTTAAGTCCGTTTTGAAGCCTTGTTACTTGCACTTAGCTTGCCTTTCTGCACTAATTCTCTTTTGCTCTTACCTCACTGAGACCTTGCTCTCCTCGTAGTGCGTGTAAGAGCTCCCGCCTGCACCTCATTCCACCGCGGGTTTTCCCATTTGTTGTGGAGGGTGCCGGTGGTCTCCATACTCCATTTTGGGTTTGTTCAGGGCGGAGACAGGCAGTCGGCGCTCTAGTGCTCAGAGACTATTTAACCAGCATGTCTTGCTCGTCGCGCAGCGGACGCGCGCAGACAGCCAGTACATGCTGGGACAAGTTCTGTTTGGGCAAATCTTTTTTTAAACTTTTAAACCCAGTGCAGTTTTTAAATATTTTAAGTCCATTTTGAAGCCTTGTTACTTGCACTTATCTTGCCTTTCTGCACTAATTCTCTTTTGCTCTTACCTCTCTGAGACCTTGCTCCCCTGGTAGCGCATGTAAATGCTTCCGCCTGCACCCCGTTCCACCACAGGTTTTCCCATTTATAGTGGAGGGTGCCGGCGGTCTCCATACTCCATTTCCGGATTGTTGGGGGTGGAGACAGGCGGTCAGCGCTCTAGTGCTCAGAGACTATTTAACCAGCATGTCTTGCTCGTCGCGCAGCGGACACGCGCAGACAGCTAGTACATGCTGAGACAAGTTCTGTTTGGGCAAATCTGTTTTTAAGCTTTTAAACCCTGTAGAGTTTTTAAATATTTTAAGTCCGTCTTGTTACTTGCACTTATCTTGCCTTCTGCACTAATTCTATTTTGCTCTTACCTCTCTGAGACCTTGCTCCCCTGGGATCGCGTGTAAGTGCTCCCGCCTGCACCCCGTTCCACCTCGGGTTTTCCCATTTGTTTTGGAGGGTGCCGGCGGTCTCTATACTTCATTTCCGGTTTGTTGGAGGCGGAGACAGGCGGTCAACGCTCTAGTGCTCAGAGACTATTTAACCAGCATGTCTTGCTCGTCGCGCAGCGGACGCGCTCAGTAAGCACGCTGAAGGCAAGCCCGTCTGCGCTCGTCCGCATCAACACCGTACCTTGCGCCAGGGATGCTGGTGTCTTACTGCCAGATCGGCCGGCATGATCTAACTATACTAGGAAGGAACTTCTAGACCTTCGGAAGGTTGGGGCCCCTTGCCACCATAGTATGGACCCTGAAGTCCTAGCAAGGAACCAGTGCTCTGCCTGTTCCTCCTGCAGTTTTTACCTGACACAGGCAGGAGTTGGGATTATCACCACCAATAATGGTGTAACTACTAAAGAGCACACAGTTCAGGGTTATCTTATTAATACTAGAACCCTGATTAAGAACAAAGTGGCCTTCAGAGATTTTGTCTTGTTACCAAAGCCAGATTGGATGTTCATCACAGAGACATGCGCCACGGACTGTCCAGGTCCCGATCTTGTAGAAGCAATTCCTTCTGGTTATAGTCTAGTCAGATTGGATAGGGTAGGCCAGCGGGGTGGGGGGCTGGGCATTCTCCATAGGGAGACTTTTACTTGCCATACAGAGCCACTCACCTCACTCTCTGATCATTACCAGGCTTTATATTTTTCAATAAATACTCATCCCACGGAAAGTTTCTCTGGTGTCCTATGCTATTGGCAACCTGGATCTAGGGCATCCTTCAGCCAGGACTTTAGTAGTCTTTTAGAGCCCTACCTGGAAAGATCTAATTTCATACTTCTGGGTGGCTTTAATTTCCATTTGGATATGTAATGACACACAAACTCTCTTGGAAACCATGAGCTGCTGCGGTTTTACGCAGTTGGTTATGAGTCCCACCCACATGGCGGGGCATATTTTAGATGGTATTTTCTCTAATGATCTACGAATTAAGGTGGGAGAGCCTATACCTCTCGCCTGGTCAGATCATTTTGACATTCCTTTCAACTTAAGGGTTTCGACATCAGGGACTGTTCTATCTGAAAATAGGAAATTAGAGGAAAGGAGAAATCTCAGCCTTATTAGTAAGGAATCACTCACTAACCTCTTTAATAACTTTCAGCTTTCCAGGTACCTGGATGCAAATCTGGCAGCAGCTGAATTATCTAAAAAGTTGTTAGCAGTCAGGGACACATTAGCGCCCCTTTAAAAAGCACTATGTAGCAAGAAAACGGCCCTCCGCTCCCTGGTTCTCTGACAGACTCAGAAAGCGGACACAGGTGTGCAGTAAACAGGAGAGGCTATGGCCCATAGATTTAGCACCGATGGGTAGAGAGCTACACAAACATCGTTTGAAAGAATATAAAGCGGCTCTCATGGAAGAAAAGGGAATATTACTCAAAGATCACAGAGTCGATCAAATCCTCCAGAGAGCTTTTTAATGTTATCAACTCCCTCACTTCTCCCCTGTCACAGATTCTTCGGAGTCTTCGCAGGAGCTCTGTGATAGAATATCAGTTTTCTTCCGTACCAAAATCACAGATATATATTCCTTGTTCAAGGCGTTCAACTCTAAAGCGGGTTTATCTGCTCAGCCTACATTCCATCTTAATGAAAGTGCTATTAGGGAGTAGACACCCAGGCTACTCACTTTCCCTGGTATGTCATCAGATGTTACGGACCAGTTACTAGAAGCAGTTACATCTGGTTCTCCTCTAGATTCTTGCCCCCTGAAGGTGTTAAAAAATTGGTAGAGAGGTTATTATTCCCCACCTTACCACAGTACTGAATGTTGCTGTCTCAGAGGGGCAGTATCCTATCTCAGGAAGTCTGCAGTGGTTAAGGCACTCTTAAAAATGCCTTCATTGGACCCTACAGAATTGAACAAATTATCATCCAATTTCTCTGCTACCAGTCCCAGCCAAGATTTTGGAAACCTATTTCCGGGTTTCCGGGCCGGGTTCAGAGCCGGGATCTCGACTCTGGACCAACTTTTTAGGTTGCAGGTTTTGTATTGGAAGACGGTAATACTGGAGGGTTGTAGCTTATACCTGGTATTTGTTGACCTACGGGCCGCTTTCGACCTCGTGCCCAGGGAAAAGCTATGGAGGGTATTGGAAGATCTAAAGCTCCCCCCATATTTACTAGAGCTCCTAAAGCGGTTCCATAAAGGGAACTATGCCCAGGTACGCTGTGGGAAGAATGGCGATTTATCCGACCCTTTCCCCGTCACCAGAGGAGTTCGCCAGGGCTGTGCCTTGGCACCCACACTTTTTAGTCTCTACATAAATGGCCTGGTTGGTGACCTGGACGTGGTCAGGAATAATGACGCCCCTCGCCTGTCATCTGGACGGGTGCCCGCTTTGATGTTCGCTGACGATACTTTATTATTATCGCGGACATCAACGGGCATCCAGAGGGTCCTGGATGGATTTGTAACATTCTGCGCTCTGCGTGGACTTGAAATGAACTTAGATAAGACAAAGTACATGATTTTCGGCCCACCTAAGCGCACCCGCCCCTGCCCATCTTTGAATGGCACTCCGCTCGAAAGGGTCAGAACCTTTGTTTACCTGGGTGTTACCCTGACCGAAGATTTCGGTTGGGGCCCCCAGGTGACCAAATCTGCCCTAAAGCTGACACAGGTAGCTGGTGGCATTAGCAAGTTTCACAGGAAAACGCAATTTAAACCAGTGTCTCCAGCCCTTGAAATGTATAGGGTTCAAGTAAGACCTACCGCTACATACGGCGCAGAACTCTGGGGCCACACCCGTGTATTACCCCTATCAAAGGCTGAACACACATTTGTTAGAAGCTTGCTAGGGCTCCCCCAGAGCACACCTCTCGTCCCCTTGAGGTTAGATCTAGACCTGGAACCCATTTCTGAATTTCTGTCAAACCGACCCCTCCTATACTGGAGAAGGTTATGGACAGTGCCCGAGCTCAATGACTATAGAGCTGAATTCTTGGCTATTTGGGACCAACTGAAGGCCAAAAGTATACCCTGGCTATCTCACCTTAAAGCATTAATACACCAGATAGGTTTGCCTCAACTCTGGGACTCTCCATGGGTGAGCTGCTTAGCGGTACAGAAGAAGGAGTTGCTAGTGCTACTAAAGCAGCACAGGCTAACTCTGCTGTACCGCTCACAGACTATGGGTAGGTTGACCACAGAATTTTTGCAAGTCAAGATGGCACCCAGCAGGGAGGAATTCTTAGATCAAATTCAGCCCCCGTTTGCCAAAAAACTATATACTCAGTTAAGGCACGGCTGCCTCCCAATCGGGGACTTTACTTGCAAATGGCCAGGAAGAAGTGAGGGGCTTTGTCCGGCTTGCAACACAACCAAAGAAGATTTAGCTCATATCTTATTCTTCTGCCCTGCCTATAAAGAAATTCGTAGATCATGGCTTGTACCATTATGTAGAAATCTAGGCCTAAAACAATGCGCACAAGCATGTAGGATATTGCGTTATGACACTTCGCCCCCTATCGTATTTACTGTTTCCCGTTTCTTGCACAGCATGTGGCGAAGGAGGTCCACCTTCATCAACTGAACCATTAATATGTAAATCTCAACTTTGATAACTCTGTTTAATAACTTTTTACTTGTATGTATAAATATTTATGTTTTATCCTGTATGTATATATTTTATCTGTGCTTTTATGGTCATCGACCGAAATAAAGCTATCAAAGAAAGAAAGGAAACCTATTTAAATTCTCACCTTAGTGCCTATCTAAAGGATCACCAGATACTTGATGGTTCACAACATGGCTTCAGAAGCCATCATAGTATGGAAACAGCATTAACTTCGCTATTTAAAAACATCCGTACTCAGGTGGACGCAGGGCACGCCACATTGCTGGTCCTACTTGACCTTACTGCAGCTTTTGATACCATATCTCCTCTGAGGCTGGTTGAACATCTCAGGGAGATAGGGATCGGGGGCTCGGCCCTGGGGCTTCTTGCATCCTTTCTCAGGGATCAGACACAGACAGTTGAAAATGTGCCAATTCTATTCGGCTTCTAATTCTCTGTTGTGTGGAGTTCAACAGGGCTCCTCCTTGAGCCTGACACTTTTTAATATCTATGTTGCCCCGCTGGCAAAGGTGGTGAGATCCTTTGGGCTGGAGGTGTTGTCTTATGCTGACGACACCCAAAAAATGGTGTCCATTACTCATAGCATTAGCGACTCCGCCACTAACTTTAAAAATTGTATGCAGGCAGTCTCATCCTGGATGGTGGAACATTTTATGAAACTGAACGGGGAGAAGACCGAAGTCTTGATATTTGGTAACCAACTGGATATCTGGTCCAACGATTGGTGGCCGGACACGCTTGGCAGCTGCCCCTGCCCTGTATCCCATGGGAAAAATCTAGGGGTCATAGTGGAGAATTCTCTTTCTTTGAGCCTCTAGATTAGTAGGACAGTGTCCACCTGTTTTGGCCTAATTAGGATCCTTAGGAAAATCTCCCAGTTCCTCTTATTTGCCTCACACAAACAGGCTGTTATTGCCCTAGTAACGTCCAGATTGGATTACTGTAATGCCCTCTATTTGGGCATTAACAAAGGCCTGTTGCGACGTCTGCAGCTTGTGCAGAATGCTGCTGCCAGGCTGGTGATGGATCTGCCGAAATACCACTCAGTCTCGGCTTCTCTCATCACACTGCATTGGCTTCCTCTGGACCATAGAATTCTTTTTAAAACCCTTTGCCTGACCCATACTGCCTACTATGGCTTAGGCCCTGATGGTATCAAACAATATTCCAGCGTTATGTTCCTACTAGGCAGCTCAGGTCCGCAAATAAAAATCTATTAACAGTGCCAAGGTTTACAAAGGCAAAATGGGGAGGTAGAGCCTTTTCTACTGCTGCTGCTAAGCTGTCGAACTCCCTCCCGGAAGATCTCTCTAGTCAGGTGTCACACTCCCTCTTCCGTAAGGCCTTGAAGACCTGGCTTTTTACACAGACCCCAGTCTGAGCATGTCATTTTTGTCTGTACATTGGTCCCACTATAGCGCCTTGACTCCCTTGGGCTAAGTTAGCACTTTATAAGTTTTATATTCATTCATATATTAATTTGTCTCCCCAGGGGTACTTCCTTGCTGTGTTACTGTGTCGGCCTAAGGATGATGTTGGGCATGAACTTTATACATAGATTTTATACAGGAGATGGTAGTCCTGCTGTGCTTCCAAGAATCCTCATGCATAATGTATGAGATTTCGAACTAGGGAAAACCCGCGTTCTGACTGAAGTGTTGTATCTAGGTAAAAGGTCAGTCCCTGTAAACCGTGACAAGCGTAATGTAGGGAGAGAAGGTGATGGCTAATGAGATTACCAGGGCCTATATCATGATACCTATATGGAATATAACAACTTGTGTGGCTTTCACCACGTTCTGTTACAAGAATCCCTTGCAAACCTCAAATTTAGTTTATTTTAAAACACATTTTCCCCAGATTCCTGTAATGGGAAGTTCTGGAATTTGTGGGAAGCCACAAACTTCCACCCATCCAGAATTCCCCCAAGTCTCCTGCTAAAAATGTTACCTCACTTCTCTGGGTAGGCCTACTGCCCGTGATAGGAAATGATCCAAAATGCAACTTGGACACATCACATTTTTCCACTGAAATCCAACCCTTTTTTTGTAATGTGCCTTGTTGCAGGGATTCTGCTTATACACAGTACTATGCGTAGAACCCCAGGACCTCAGTGAATTGTGGTGTACCAGAAACTCACCTCAGAACCCAGAACCCAGTATCCGGCTAGCATAAGTGTCCCATTCGTTATCCGAGGTTTAGCTCGGCGGTCCCAATGAAAAGACAACCCAGAACAAGCGACTCAGTGTACTCTCAGGAATGGTGGGAATCGGAAATACCTGTTCGTATATTATTCTCACATCAGTCCACAACAAGAATAAACAAAGACACGGTGAAAATAAAAAGAGTTTATTTTATAGAGCACGTGTCCTAAGATGCAGTACTTTGGCTAATACAAGCAGACAAATGATTATAATTAAAACCATCAGCATCGTTACAATGCCATAGAATATAAAGGGAGTGATCATGTTCTAAATGACAGTGGATACTACCACCTTCCCTTTACTAAGAAGCTAATATTATTATTATGCTAATAAAAGGTCTCTTAGGCTTGAACGGGGGACCCCATACCTCAAAGATCAGCTTAGTGAAATCACATCACAGGAGCATCAGAAGTCTTCTCGCAGGAAGGCTCGTCTTCGGTCTGAATATTAAACATGATGTCTGCAATATTAAAAGCACCAACTTTCAGGTATTCGCAGCTGCCTGTATGTTATGGCTAAATAGTGAGTCGATCAACCTAGAGTGGAAAACATGCATTGTCTAACGACCCAGACTGTTCTTGTTACACCATGTACAGACCAAGGTCGCTGCGCAGAGCTCGGGATGGTAACAACAGATTGCACTCGTGTGAGGCAAAGTGCGAGCCAGCAGTTTGTTTAAACAATAACATGGAGATGCAGTGTCGTGCGCAAAAGCAGCAAGATGGCTTTCTAACATCTAACGTGGTTATGCTAACCTAACAATGTATGTATGTATTAAGGGATTCCTTACTACATGCCCCCTTGATCGAAGCACTAACCAGTAGGGAAGAAATGAGAGAACGCAGAGTTCAAATTCGACAGAGCAGAACAAGGTGTACTCAAATTAAAACCAAGTATCGGTGCAGAGAAAGTTCGAAAGGAAAAAAGCAAAAAACCTCAAAAAGGGGAAGAGAAAAAAAAATGAAAAATGCTGCTTTAGCTAGCAATCCAAAGTCACAGGTAATGTTTAAGACATGGTAGAAAAAATATAGTGGATGACAGTTCACTCAATCCATGAACGTGTATGCAGCATACGTAGCAACAGCTTCCAACAGAAAATCGTTGGCACGGCCACTAAAAGTTTCAGCCATCCAGTTAATCAAAGAAAAGGAACATACATGTTCTTCAATAAGCGGAGCCTCTAGCACCATCAGAGGGCAACCGACGTGTTCTTCCAGATAACTCATATCCAAGAAGTCATAGGCAGCCCTTGCGATGTCCCAATTACCCAGGATTCCATGCGCCGCACCACAGGCCATAATCCGAACACCAGAACAGGCAAACTCGTGAGACACTAAGGGACTCATCAGTCGATCATAATCCGGGACCGGAGACACCATGTTGGTTAAGCACAAATCCAGAGGCCATTCAAAGGGACAATCTAGGCAGTGAAAGACAGGTTGCACGCAGGTAAAGTAGGAATACCGGAAAGATAATCCATACACCAGGCTCAAAGTCGCCAATGGCAGCGTACCATAATATTCAAGCATCCTGTCACGAAGAAGATGCAGACGGGGCAGGTTGTCGTGAGGCACAGAAAGTGCAGCCATTTCGTAGTATGAAAAGTAAAAGTAGCACACCTGCCACCAGCGCCAGAATCAGTGGGACACCGCCAAAGACGCTCGAAAAAATAGAATGAAAAAATGCCGGAATCACACCAAAAATAGTTTGGAAGGAGGTCACGAGGCCTGAGCCTACAAGTTTAAAAAAATGAGCCAGGCCAGTTGTGGACGAGGCATTGAAGATTGTTTGGATCAAAGCTCCAAAATGCAGGGAGAGGTCAGTATTCAAAAGCGCCTGTACCTCAGTGTGCGTATTTGCCACGTGAAGGACAAATGTTTCTCGGGAGGAAGTCAATGGCACCTCCTTTTGGGACAATAGAGCTCTTATTCTGCTCATCTTGTTGAACTCTGCTTTCAAGGTCGGAATCGAAGGCCAGATGGAAACATCCAGCTGTCCATGCGGGGGTGGAAATAGAACATTATTGCAGCAGACAACTCTCTGCGATACAGTTACTATATATGGGATTCCCACTAACATCCCGCAGCAAGCTTCAATATTCAAAATCAAATAACTACTGTTTGCAAGCAGCTTGAAAGATGGTGTAATCACTGGCACTGGGATTCCTTTGAGGACGCAGGCCAAATTTGGGGCGTGTACATTGCATGCACCGTGTAACTGAATGTGCCTACATACTACAGAATGATCAGGTGTCGAGGTGCACTCCTCACCTTTCAGGTAAACCTCTTTACCGTCTCTTGTACATCTATACGTAAAAGGGAGAGACCAAACCTCATGTAGGAACGCGGTACCCAACTGTTCATATCTACCCAGAGCATAGTGTTTCATGCATGACGTAAACTTAAAAAACGCGAAAGGGAGCGTGATCAACCCATGTACTAACCACACGGCTGAATTCAATTCCGCCACAGAGAAAGGTAACGGCTCAAATTTTTCAATGTGTACCAATGAATATGTAGCATCTTTCATGGACATGAACTGCTGCTTTACAGTAAGGTTAAAGGGAAGGAATAATGATGTCGTATTCATATAGTCCCAGGGGACCTTTCCTGCCTTTAACGTTTGTAATGTCCATGCAAACTGCATAACAGAACGCAACTGGTTTTGACCATGATACAATACAGACATATCATCATGTACAATATCAACAATTGAAGAAACAATATTGTCTAATGTATAAATTCTGGAAGAAAGAGTGTTAATGCTGTTATCTATAACGGCCAAGACCTTTTCCATATTCGCTTGATCAATAGCCCTCAATCTTGAAGCCGCTTCAAGTTGCGACAATTTCCATACTTTGTTGTAAATAGCATACGCCCACCTCTTGGATCTGCCACCCACAGGACCTTTAACAAAATCATTCAAATCTATTTTGTCATGTAATTTTGATAAATGAACTTTGACAGATGCCAAGGTGGAATGTCGCAGCCAGGATTGACATAATTTCCCTACAGAGTAGGTAGTTACTGTATGAGAGGACTCAAACCGAGGGTCCGCGCGTTACTGCGTATACCCCGGTTTCAGACCTAGAAAACGACGTTGACAGGCATCTGAACTGCTTTGCCAAATTAACCATCCTTCTCGACTAAATTTCGAAATATTGAAAGATGTATTAGAGACTAATGACTGCAAAGCATGAAGGGACAGATCCGTTTGGTTATCCCAATTTGGGTAAGCGCCCAGATCTGGAACAGAGGGGAAATTTTGTTTTTTAGAAGTGGCCAATCCGAAACAGGTGGTCTGGAAGATGGTCGAATTTAAAAACAACATATGATTTGGTATAAGACAGGCACGATGTAAAGCTTCAGTTCCCTGAACCTGCCACGGTTTGGAACCTCAAGCCGATTTAAGATCAATAGTAGCCTTCCACAGATCATAACCTTTGATTGACAACTCATCCATGAAGGACTTAGAATATAGTAATTTGGTGTGTGTCAGTCTAACCTTCGAGGCAGACTCAGCCATCACTTTAAAATAAAAGGATGCTGGGCTGGAAACAATGAAATCAGTAAAATAAGTATATTTATCAACCAATGTAGGTGAACTGCCTAAAGACGGTGTAGGACAGTGTTCCCATTGGGTAAAATTTACAAAATTTCGAAACGTATTTGCTTTATGCAGGAAGTGATTGCCATAATGTTGAAAACAATACTGTTCTGCATAGTTAGCCGCATTTTCATATAAATCTTCTGCATCAAAAGCGGCATAATATTTCAAATCAGAAAACAGTGCTTCAATGGCATGAACATCCCAATCATCAGAACGAATGTTCTGCTTAACCACATCACCCATAGAAGCACGAAATACATTAGGTACATTGATGACCTCGGTAGGACCATGAATTTGGAATTTAACAGCATCCCACGCAATTCCATCCAAAACGGGCCAGGCAGTAATATTCACAAAAGTCTGGTCCCTTTTCATGATGTGGGACGAGGAGTGGGGGGCCAAAGTTCCATTGATAAGTCTAATTGTAGATCTCTCTTTGAGATAGTGGCCATTCGCCAGACGGAAAAACACTATTACAAATCCAATGGACATAAACAAAAAAATACTTATAAGCACCAGCCAAATGTATGTCCAAGGGGGAATCAAAAAATGTCTTTTGAACCAACTAACAAAAATAGCAATGTTCGAAGGGGAAGTGGAAGGCAATGAGTTAGTGTCAAAGGAGAAACGTGACTGGGTAACCGCCGTAGATTGTAAAACAGGCGATTGACCATTTGTAGGATAAGCATACTCAGTCTCTTCGGGCAGACCACCAGCCGGCGGTATTAAAAAGGGATCAGTAACTGACTGCATCTCGATGGCAACATCAGACAAGGTGGTAGAAGCAGGAACCAACACTGAATTTCTTTGCATCGTCTGGCATGAAACTGCTGGAGTCATACTAAGAAGTATCGGCCACTCGCTGAAGTTTGACATTGTCAATAGAGATGTACCTGTTATCCTTGCGACCAGGAAGTGGAGGTAAAATGACTGTTCGTGTACCCTGCACTCCAAGCACTGGAACTGGTGCACGATAAGAGGGGCCGAACTCCTTCTTGTTCTCCACCTTCGCACGGACCAGGTCTCCAACTCGGGGTAGCCAGCCGACTATCGGAATCTGAAGCTCAGCATCAGATGTGGAGGGCAAGTGTTCCTTCGATAGAGTGTCTCTGGCTTCTTGTAGGGTCTGCAAAACAGCACAATGATCATCTACGTCAAAGGGTGCGCCATGTCTAGACCATCAAGGTCTGGGACAAACATTCTGATTCCGAAGAGCATCATGTATGGGGTCCGCCCACCCAGAGACCTTCTAGGGAGATTATTATTTTTTTTTTTTTTGTTTTTTTTTAAAAACCTTTATTCGTATAATTCAGATACACAGCTATTCAGCCGACAACCCGGAGGTTCGGCAGCTCCTCAATCGACACGTGCAGTCATCTACAGCTCTCATACAGGATAAAAACAAAGGTTCCAATTTTTTAAAAATGAACACAACAAGCAAGGCAATATACATCATAAGTTTGCGTCAGCTCCCAGCGAGGGGGCGGCCCCATTTCCAACATCAGTTCAAGCCACCGATTGAGAGGAGGAGGGAGAAGCAGAGGCGCTAACATTCTAGCAGAGGTGCATCAGAGATACCCAAGTCGGATGCGAGGCTAGGGGGAAAGTTGCTCCTCCAGTGGTTCAGTGGCAGGAGGCAAACATATGTACCCCCTATACTGGTTCCAACCTCCCCATACCTTATGCATTTCTTGGGCCTACCCCGCGCACTATACACCGTTTTCTCCCGGAACATGCACCAGTCCATGTTGTCCTTCCAAGCATCCAGGGTGGGAGGGCTAGGGGATCCCCACAATCTTGCAATATCTCGCTTAGCCACCATATTACCTAGGGTCACCCATTGAGTCTGCGCCGCGTCGTAGTCTGTAGGACCCCACACATTCAAGAGACAGCGCCGCGCCTCTGGGTGCAATACAATGCCCGTGACCTCCTGCATAACACCGTGAATCCGCTTCCATAGTTCCGCAATCACACCACACTCCCATATAATGTGCAGAAAGGTGCCCACCATCCCGCAGCCCCTCTTACACAGCCCGTCCTCGGAAAAACCCATATGGACCAATCGGGGCCCAGTGACATAGACTCTGTGGAGTATCTTAAGCTGGACAAGCCGCAACCTGGCGGGGATTGCGACCTCCTTAGGAGAGGAGACCGCGTACTGCCAATCCTCATCGTCCAGCTCAAGGCCGTCTCTAGTCCACTGGTCCTGCACCCCCAGGAGGAGATCGGTCCGAACGTTCACAAGCTTTTTGTAAATTAGGGAGATTGTGCTCTCCGGCATATGGCCGTCCAGGATCCGGTCCTCCAATGGAGAGGACTCAGGCACCTTTTCCCCCTGAACGAGGACCGACTGCAGCGCATGGCGCACCTGCGCATACCGGAAGTATTCCGTGCCCTCAAGCGCATATTCCGACCGCAGCTCATCGAACGACTTAATCCGCCCCTTGGTCAGCATGTCCCCCACCCTGGAGATGCCGATCAGATCCCATTTGTCGAATCCTTTAGAGTGCCAGAGGTTCCCCAACATGTCCGAGTCACAACGGAGTGGCGAGGGTGAGCCTATCCTTCCATCCCAGGGAGTTCGTGACTGTCTTCCACACGTGCACCGCCACCCCGGTCGGCCCCGTGAGGGACCCAGCCAATGGCTTCGAATAAAGTGCTCTATAAAAGCCACCACCCCGCAGCAACCACCGGTCCATAGCAAAGCCGGGGCCAAGCGCCGGACCGTAGACACCATGATTGATCGCGCTCAGTTGGGAGGCCCAATAGTATCTCCGGATGTCGGGAAGCGCGATATCCCCGTCGTACCAAGGGAGAGTTAATTTTGCTATCGCTATACGCGGGCGGCCGTCCCACAGCAGCGAACGCTGCAGACTCTCGACCTCCCGAAAGTAGCTGGCCGGAACCAGCTCCTGGGTGTTCTGCAGGACATAGAGAAAACGGGGAAGAGACATCATTTTGAATAGCACCGCACGGCCAAGGAGGGAAAGCGGCAACCGCCGCCAGCCCGCCACATCCCGCCGCAGGCGCGCCAACGGAGGGAGCAGGTTCCTCTCATACCGCACCGTTGGGTCGGCAGAGATATAAATCCCAAGATACAGGAAACCCTCCCGGGCAATCTGGATCGGGCAATTCCGCGGGGGAACCGGGACGTCCCCACACAGGGCATACAGATATGACTTACCCCAATTAATGGTTAGCCCCGAGTTCCTCCCGAAAGAAGTCAGTATGTCGCAGACAACTATAAGGGACTTCCGGGGTGAAGTAAGATAGAGCAGAATATCGTCGGCATAGAGGGAAATGCGGTCTTCGTGGTCAGGGGACCAACGAATCCCCCTCACGTCTGGGTGCCATCGTATCCAGGCCGCCAGCGGCTCAAGGGCGAGGGCGAACAACAACGGCGATAGAGGACAACCCTGCCTGGTACCCCTCCCCAGATCGAAGGGACGGGGCGCCCTACCGTTAACTGCAACTTTGGCGAGAGGTTCTTCGTATAATAGCCTTACCCAGCCCACAAATCCGGGCCCGAAGCCGAATTTCGCAAGCGCAGCCCACAGGTATGCCCACTCCACCGTGTCAAATGCCATCGTTGCGTCGAGCGCAGCCACCATGGCCGGCTCCCGCATCGTCCCCACCCTCGCGATCACTCCATGGATGCGCCTAAGATTCAACGCGGTATTACGATGCGGGATGAAGCCAGATTGGTCAGGGTGGATCAGATCCCTGACCACCCTGACCAGCCGGTTTGCGAGGATTTTGGCAAGCATTAAGGAGCGAGATCGGCCTGTATGAGCTGCACCGGTTCCTGGGCTTGCCATCTTTATGGATGACCACGATCGTTGCCAGGCGCTGGTCAAGTGGGAGGCAGCCCATCTCCCGCGCCTCCACAAACATAGCCCGCAAATGCGGAGCGATCTTGTCCGGTCGGAGTTTGTAAAGCTCAATTGGCAGGCCATTCGGACCCGAGGCCTTGCCCGGGCGCAAAGAGCGGATAGCCCCCGCAATCTCGTCAACTGTGATGTCACCATCAAGATCGTCTCTGTCTATGTCGGAGAGGCAAGGCAGGGCAAGATCGCGCAGGAGCTCACATGAATCCTCCACTGGCCTGTCAGACACGGAGGTATAGACCATGTGGAAGTAATCCGCAAAGCACTGGACTATGCCGTCCGGCTCCGTGACCATAACGCCATCCTCCGTCACAAGGTCCGGCACAACACGATTGGCCCGCTCCTTTTTGTCTAGCCACGCGATCAATTTCCCGGCCTTGTCCCCGACGTCGTACAGACGGCCCCGCTGTTCCCTACTCAGGGCTTTGGCCGCATCCGTCACGAGGGCCCTGTACTCCGATTGTTTAAGGCTCAACTTGTGCAGCACCTCCGACGTGACCTCCCCTTCCAGAGCCAACTCTAGATCCGCAATCTCCGCCTCAAGCTGGGCGACCTCCGCGTCTCTACGATGCTTGGCCGCTGTTATCAAGGAGAGGGCCTCACCCCTAATCACTGTTTTGAACGCTTCCCACAAGGACACCGCCGACGTGACCGAACCAAGGTTTTCTTGAAAGTAACGGTCGACCGCCTTCAATACCGCACTACGAGTCGCAGGGTCCCTGAAGTACCACGGGTTAATTGGGGCCACCCTACCACCCACTCCTCTGCCAACATCCATACAGATCCACACCGGGGAATGGTCAGAAATACCTCGTGCCATGTGCCCGGCCTCAGAGACGAAGGAGGCGTGTGCAGCTAGGGTAAGGACATAGTCAATTCTAGAGAGACTGCCATGCGCCCCTGAGTGGAAAGTATATTGTCGTTGTGTGGGATGCAACAATCGCCAACAGTCAACTAGCCCAAGGGTATCTATAAAATCAGGAAGCCACTTCTGAGCCCCCCCCGAACTCCTCTGCGGGTGTCTGTCGAGCAGGCCAGAGCCAACCGCATTGAAGTCGCCACCCACCACCAACATTCCTTCTGGGAGATCCAACAATGTCCTCTCTAAGTCCGCTAGTGTAGAGGGCTGCAATGCAGGGGGGACATAAACCGACACCAGGACCAGGGTCCTGCCCTCCCACCGCCCCGCTACTGCCGCAAAGCGTCCCCTATCGTCAACGGTAGTGGAGTCAACCTCGAATGGCAGAGAGGACCTGACAAGTATTCCCGCTCCTCTAGAACCCGAGGAAAACCCGGAATGTGCAACAAATTTATAGCCTTTACGATTGAGTGCATAGCACGTGTTACCAATCAAGTGCGTCTCTTGCAATAAGACAATATCAGGGGTACATCGCTTCAGAAATTGCAGGACAATCCCACGCTTTATACGATCCCCCAAGCCATTTACATTCCAACTGAGTATTTTTAGGCCCCTACCCCCCATTCCAACATGTAAGGAGACCACCACCCCCCGCGTGGAACCAGACCCGAGTCACAGCAGCTTGCATCTTTACGCCTTGCATAACAAAAAACAACAACAACCCCAACAACAACCCACATCCACCCCCCACCCTGCACCCCTGCGTAAGCTCTAAAGTGCCCCCCAACTTGCAGTGTGCCTGTCGCCCCTTAAAACTACTAATCTACGAAAAGAACCCCAGAGGAGGAAAAGGCTCCCCTACTGCCCCCGCTACCCCCCGGATTATCAACCTCCCGGAGGAACCGGAGTCCTAGTACTTAAGTCCTGGCTCAGTGTTCATCTCCACCACCATCTGCGCCACCGGAGCGTTCCACGCCAGACCGTCCTTGGGGCAATGTGTCCAGCCAGTCAAAAAAGAAAGTCCGCTCTTCGAACACCACCCGCAACCTGGCCGGGAAGAGCATGGCATATTTTAGTCCCATCTCACGTAGTCTTCTCTTGACCGCCAGGAAGCCTTGCCATTGCTTCTGCACCATCTGGGTAAAGTCCGGATAGAAACTTACAGTAGTGTTCTGGAATGGCAGCGGGCCGGCCACCCGCGATGCTTGCAGAATGGCATCTCGGTCCCTGAAGTTAGAAATCCTGGCGACAATCGGCCTCGGAGGGGCCCCCACCTTGGGCCTCCCGCCAGGGACTCTGTGGGCCCGTTCGACAGCAAAGAACTTACTGAGGCCTTTGGGCGCCAGATGGTTCACCACCAGGTCCTCCACGAACAGATCCACCGACTGCTCCTCCGAATTTTCCGGGACCCCGATGATGCGCACGTTATTGCGCCTTGCACGGCCTTCGAACTCTTCCAACCGTCGGGCGAAGTGATCATTTGCCGTCCGCAGGGTACGGACTTCCTGCTGAAGGCCGGAGACGTCGCCCAGGAGGCCGGCAGTCTTGAGGTCCAAGGACTGAACCCGCTCATTAGTTTTCCCCAGGTCTGCCCGAACCAGATTGACGTCAATCGATATGGCATCCACTTTTTGTGCCAGGGTCTCAAATTGTTGCCCAATCGAGGACTTCATCCCTTCGATGGCCCCCATAATATCTTGCAGGGTCAGTTCTGTGGGGGGAGGTGTCGCGTCCTTCGAGGCGTCCAGTATCGGGCCCGATCCGCCCGGAGACCCCTTCTGGTGGGCATACCGGTCCATGTTGTTAGTCTGGGTGTAACTGCCCCGCCTGGTACTCTTGGGCTTCTGTTTGTCGGCGTCCGACTTGGTCGACATCGCAATCTGCCTTGTAGACACTCTCCTTGCCCATACAGAGTAATCAACCATGCGACCAGTGGCTGGCACTACGCACGCCCCGTCCCGGGCGCTGTGGAGACTGGAAGGCGAAAGTGAAAGTGAAAGTGGAAACACCCCCCCTCCGCTGACCCGTCCCCAGCCCGGCCGCTGTTGTTCAATTAGTGCACGGGCACTGTGCCAACGCAAGGCCCGGGCACCGTGCGGGGAGTAGGCCACAAACTTCCAGTCAGTACAACTTCGGTCTCCGGTGGACGATTTCGATCCGGACAGCGACTCTCGCCTCAGCAACAGCTCCCCTCCAATATTCCGGGCATCAAAAGCAGGATAATAGACAGGATAGCTGCCGGAGGGAGCGAGGGTCTCGGGAGCTCTAGGCTCACGCGGCCATCTTGATCGCGCGCTAAGCTCCTCCCCCTCTAGGGAGATTATTAAGTGCACGTTGGACGTTATACAAATGGGCTAGCCAATTCAGGCCTGTGCCTAAAACTCGTGCTGTCAAAGATTGCTTTAAGTCACGGTTCATTCGTTCCACCACACTATTACCCTCAGGTCGGTAGGGGGACGAAAATTTAACTTGGACCCCCAAATTTCTCATAGCCTCCTTGTAAGCCTTAGAGGCGAACGCAGGGCCCTGATCAGAATGGAAGGTACCACACGCAAAAGTTCCCACAAAGACACGCAAATCCCTGATGATAGTCCGTGAATCAGCACTCCTTTGTGGCCATACCCAAAGAAAACGTGTGCACGAATCCACTGCAACCAAGATATACTTGTACGCAGTATCAGAAGAAAAAGGACCGCAGTGATCTAGATAAACACAACCAAATGGTTTATTAGATATGTACAACTGTGTTTGTGGTGGGCGCGCAACAGTGGAAGGTTTAATCTGTTGGCAAATGTCACAATCAAGAACATAAGCGCGCGTTTGTTTGTATAAACCGAACCACCAGTAACGTTGTTGCAACAGAGATACAGTAGCGGACACGCCGGCGTGGGCAGATGCCAACCCCTCGTGCGCTGCTAGTATCAGAGATGGTCTGCAGTCCGCGTTGGGAATAATTCTGTCACCAACGTCATTAATCCTCACTAACGGGACGTTATCAGGACTTAAGTGATAAAAATAACGAGAAGGAAAACCCTTCGGGTAATCACTTCCCTTCTCAGTAGCAGCAATAGCTGCCAAGATGTCATCATCAATCTTACTTTTAGATCTTGTAACTGCTGCCACTAAGTATGTAGCCACTGCTGTTTTTGCTGCCTCGTCAGCCAAGCTGTTACCGACAGCATGGACACCAAGTCGTTGGTGACCAAGAGTGTGAATAACATTCACGAGAGGGAGACGTTCTTTAAAGTCTGCCACTCAAACCCAAAGCAATTTATGCTTAATTGTGCTACCTTTGGTATCGCGATATTCGTTTTGAGACCAGAAGTGTAAATTGTCATTGTAGGACTGGACACAATAAAAGGAGTCACTTACTATAAGAGTAGGGACTCGGGGATCAGCAAACTCCAGTGCAAGCACCAGAGCCCGGAGCTCCGCCAGTTGCGCGGTACAATCACCCAACGACTGCGTATGCACGGCATCAGATTGGAATTCACCATTTACGAATGTACCCACTACAATTGCGCAAGCCGCAGAATAGGCATGCTTTGATCCAATCGCCGGCTGCGCCGAGCCGTCAGTGTATATGACACAATGGTATTCTTCGAGCGGGCGCAAAGACAGAGGAGCCGGATGAACGAATTCATACTGTAAGTACTCCTGAGTCTGTAAAGAGGCGTCAAAGATATAAGTGACATCTGGTGATGTCAGAGTCGTGGCCCATTGTATCCACCGTGGATGCAAAGCTTTAGAATTTGGTACACTTGCTTTTGTCACTGCCTCTAGGGCAGGATACGGTGTTACAACCAGTATGTGTTTTCCTTGTGACAGTGCGCGTTCTTTAAGGATCGCCATCTGTACTGCCGTCAGAACTTTCTCGACAGTGGAAAAACGCAACTCAGCAGAGGTGTACAAGTGTGATTTATACGCAATGGGGACTGTATCGCCCTCATTGAACGTCAAGTACGTGAAACCCACTGCGCCTGGTACTATTCTTATTACCAGGTTAGTGCGGTTATCACGCGTCAGTAAGTATTGTGAAGCAAGAAGATCAGCCTGTAAAGACTGTAGAATAGCAGAATGTGCTAGCTGCCAGCTAGACTTCGAAAAAGAAGGTGTACCAAGGCGTAAAGCGGCTTGATACGCTGGGCATAATCAGGAATATACGTACATCCGAAATTCAGAAAGCCCAGCAAAGATTGTAATTTTTTCAGTGTTGTAGGAGCACGCAGGCATGCGCACTTCTCCAGAAAGTGAGGAGTCAATCCCTTACCTTCATTGTTGAGCTCGTAGCCCAAAAACAACACTGTATATTCCGCGATGTGAGACTTCGCAAAATTAAATTTGTAGCCATATTCCGTAAAACCCGTAATGATATTGTCGACTCGAGACAGATGTGGCATCAGCTCATCATCCGTGAGGTAGATATCGTCAACATAGGAGTATGCGTCGGGGTCCATTCTTTCTAAGAGAGAGACCACGCGAGCGGCAAAGACGCCAGTGCTGTTTTTATAGCCCATGGCTAATCTTGTGAACTGTTTTTGTTTGCCGCCTGAAGGAAACGCCGTCCACTGGCTACTCAGTGTGGACAGGTTATGGCTAAAAAAGCCATTGGAGATGTCAAGTGTCGTTTTAAATCTCTTACGCACGAGACTATCGACAAGAGCCGAACTGTGAGTATTTTGTACCGCGCAGGTCCGGCAATGCGAATTTAAATGCCGGTAATCCAAAACTAAACGGTACGACCCGTCAGGCTTCGTCACTGTGAATAAAGGGTTATTCATAGGGGACACACAAGTTTCAATAACACCTTGATATTCCAATTGGTCAAGGATTGCAGCGACGTGCGGTCTAGCTTCACGACGCATAGGATATTGGGGCTGTGGCTGGGGCATAGACCGCAATGGAATCTCATGGCAGGGGGACAACCGGTCCCATCCCACCTGAGTACGATACAATGCCGGCGCTAGCGCCAGTGCCCACTCCTCAGCGTACACTTCAGACCGGTCCTTAGGCACTGTGTGCGCAAAGGACGGGAGGATTACCTCCTCCCCTCTAGGAGCTTCTAAAATGAAAGCTGGGGGCCAATCTGCCTCCGCTAGGAGGATATCATAGGTGGTAGTCAGATTATCCCAAAAAATCCCTTTTATTGTACGTTGTATGTCACCCTCAATTAGTAAGACTGTTTCATAGAGTCTGTCAGGGGGAGCCACTCTGGTGTCAGCTGTCTCAACAGTAACCAATGTATCAGTTGCTGTCGCCGCCAGAAATGGACGCAGAGCTTGACGGACTATGGTAATTTCCGCTGCGCTGTCCAGTAGCGTCAGCGCCCATGTCCGGTTCCGAAGCCGTGTCCGCACTATCTGAGGCATACCTTGCCGTCAAAGTAGCCACTTTCTTCTTCTGAAACGGGGGTCTGTGTCTTGCGAATTCTTCTTGCTTGCCTTTACCTTCAGTCTGTCGGGGTTGGTCACGTGTTTGTGGAGCACCCCGACCTTTGCCACCGCCTCCGCCACCGGACTGTGAAGCCGATGTTTCCTGTGAAGAACGAGGAGAACGTTGTTCAGAAACCTGAAATCTATCAGGAGACTTAATAGTAGCACGATCCCGCAGATCATAAGTGCGCTCACTACCTGACTGAACGGGAGAGGCAGGCCGAGACCCCTGTTTCTGCTGCTGCTTTCCCTGTTGTTTTGACCGCCAACTCTGTTACGGGTAAACCGTTTCTATTTGGTCAAATTTTTCAGCAAGCCAAAAAGGGAAATCATCCCTATTTGGGGGGCGCTTGCCCATAACAGAATTAACCATAACAGGACTAATGACCACTGCGTGGTGGTCAGTAGGCTGCCCCGCAACAGTAGGTGCCCCCACCTGCACATTGCGTGACACGTACTGCACCAAAGCCCTATATACTGTAATAAGGGCAGTGTGCAGTACACGCAAATCAGCCACCGGCACCGTTAGGTAACGGGGATGAGGCGTATATCCGGCTAGTACACACACCAAATTACTATATTCTAAGTCCTTCATGGATGAGTTGTCAATCAAAGGTTATGATCTGTGGAAGGCTACTATTGATCTTAAATCGGTTTGGGGTTCCAAACCGTGGCAGGTTCAGGGAACTGAAGCTTTACATCGTGCCTGTCTTATACCAAATCATATGTTGTTTTTAAATTCGACCATCTTCCAGACCACCTGTTTCGGATTGGCCACTTCTAAAAAACTAAATTTCCCCTCTGTTCCAGATCTGGGCGCTTACCCAAATTGGGATAACCAAACGGATCTGTCCCTTCATGCTTTGCAGTCATTAGTCTCTAATACATCTTTCAATATTTCGAAATTTAGTCGAGAAGGATGGTTAATTTGGCAAAGCAGTTCAGATGCCTGTCAACGTCGTTTTCTAGGTCTGAAACCGGGGTATACGCAGTAATGCGCGGACCCTCGGTTTGAGTCCTCTCATACAGTAACTACCTACTCTGTAGGGAAATTATGTCAATCCTGGCTGCGACATTCCACCTTGGCATCTGTCAAAGTTCATTTATCAAAATTACATGACAAAATAGATTTGAATGATTTTGTTAAAGGTCTTGTGGGTGGCAGATCCAAGAGGTGGACGTATGCTATTTACAACGAAGTATGGAAATTGTCGCAACTTGAAGCGGCTTCAAGATTGAGGGCTATTGATCAAGCGAATATGGAAAAGGTCTTGGCCGTTATAGATAACAGCATTAACACTCTTTCTTCCAAAATTTATACATTAGACAATATTGTTTCTTCAATTGTTGATATTGTACATGATGATATGTCTGTATTGTATCATGGTCAAAACCAGTTGCGTTCTGTTATGCAGTTTGCATGGACATTACAAACGTTAAAGGCAGGAAAGGTCCCCTGGGACTATATGAATACGACATCATTATTCCTTCCCTTTAACCTTACTGTAAAGCAGCAGTTCATGTCCATGAAAGATGCTACATATTCATTGTTACACATTGAAAAATTGGAGCCGTTACCTTTCTCTGTGGCGGAATTGAATTCAGCCGTGTGGTTAGTACATGGGTTGATCACGCTCCCTTTTGCGCTTTTTAAGTTTACGTCATGCATGAAAAACTATGCTCTGGGTAGATATGAACAGTTGGGTACCGCGTTCCTACATGAGGTTTGGTCTCTCCCTTTTACGTATAGATGTACAAGAGACTGTAAAGAGGTTTACCTGAAAGGTGAGGAGTGCACCTCGACACCTGATCATTCTGTAGTATGTAGGCACATTCAGTTACACGGTGCGTGCAATGTACATGCCCCAAATTTGGCCTGCGTCCTCAAAGGAATCCCAGTGCCAGTGATTACACCATCTTTCACGCTGCTTGCAAACGGTAGTTATTTGATTTTGAATAATGAAGCTTGCTGCGGGATGTTAGTGGGAATCCCATATATAGTAACTGTATCGCAGAGAGTTGTCTGCTGCAATAATGTTCTATTTCCACCCCCGCATGGACGGCTGGATGTTTCCATCTGGCCTTCGATTCCGACCTTGAAAGCAGAGTTCAACAAGATGAGCAGAATAAGAGCTCTATTGTCCCAAAAGGAGGTGCCATTGACTTCCTCCTGAGAAACATGTGTCCTTCACGTGGCAAATACGCGCACTGAGGTACAGGCACTTTTGAATACTGACCTCCCCCTGCATTTTGGAGCTTTGATCCAAACAATCTTCAATGCCTCGTCCACAACTGGCCTGGCTCATTTTTTTAAACTTGTAGGCTCAGGCCTCGTGACCTCCTTCCAAACTATTTTTGGTGTGATTCCGGCATTTTTTCATTCTATTTTTTCGAGCGTCTTTGGCGGTGTCCCGCTGATTCTGGCGCTGGTGGCAGGTGTGCTACTTTTACTTTTCATACTACGAAATGGCTGCACTTTCTGTGCCTCACGACAACCTGCCCCGTCTGCTTCTTCTTCGTGACAGGATGCTTGAATATTATGGTACGCTGCCATTGGCGACTTTGAGCCTGGCGTATGGATTATCTTTCTGGTATTCCTACTTTACCTGCGTGCAACCTGTCTTTCACTGCCTAGATTGTCCCTTTGAATGGCCTCTGGATTTGTGCTTAACCAACAAGGTGTCTCTGGTCCCGGATTATGATCGACTAATGAGTCCCTTAGTGTCTCACGAGTTTGCCTGTTCTGGTGTTCGGATTATGGCCTGTGGTGCGGCGCATGGAATCCTGGGTAATTGGGACATCGCAAGGGCTGCCTATGACTTCTTGGATATGAGTTACCTGGAAGAACACGTCGGTTGCCCTCTGATGGTGCTAGAGGCTCCGCTTATTGAAGAACATGTATGTTCCTTTTCTTTGATTAACTGGATGGCTGAAACTTTTAGTGGCCGTGCCAACGATTTTCTGTTGGAAGCTGTTGCTACGTATGCTGCATACACGTTCATGGATTGAGTGAACTGTCATCCACTATATTTTTTCTATCCCTGATGACAGTCCGTGAATCAGCACTCCTTTGTGGCAATACCCAAAGAAAACGTGTGCACGAATCCACTGCAACCAAGATATACTTGTACGCAGTATCAGAAGAAAAAGGACCGCAGTGATCTAGATAAACACAACCAAATGGTTTATTAGATATGTACAACTGTGTTTGTGGTGGGCGCGCAACAGTGGAATGTTTAATCTGTTGGCAAATGTCACAATCAAGAACATAAGCGCGTGTTTGTTTGTATAAACCGAACCACCAGTAACGTTGTTGCAACAGAGATACAGTAGCGGACACGCCGGCATGGGCAGATGCCAACCCCTCGTGCGCTGCTAGTATCAGAGATGGTCTGCAGTCCGCGTTGGGAATAATTCTGTCATCAACGTCGTTAATCCTTACTAACGGGATGTTATCAGGACTTAAGTGATAAAAATAACGAGAAGGAAAACCCTTCTGGTAATCACTTCCCTTCTCAGTAGCAGCAATAGCTGCCAAGATGTCATCATCAATCTTACTTTTAGATCTTGTAACTGCTGCCACTAAGTATGTAGCCACTGCTGTTTTTGCTGCCTCGTCAGCCAAGCTGTTACCGACAGCATGGACACCAAGTCGTTGGTGACCAAGAGTGTGAATAACATTCACGAGAGGGAGACGTTCTTTAAAGTCTGCCACTCGAACCCAAAGCAATTTATGCTTAATTGTGCTACCTTTGGTATCGCGATATTCGTTTTGAGACCAGAAGTGTAAATTGTCATTGTAGGACTGGGCACAATAAAAGGAGTCACTTACTATAAGAGTAGTGACTCGGGGATCAGCAAACTCCAGTGCAAGCACCAGAGCCCGGAGCTCCGCCAGTTGCGCGGTACAATCACCCAACGACTGCATATGCACGGCATCAGATTGGAATTCACCATTTACGAATGTACCCACGACAATTGCGCAAGCCGCAGAATAGGCATGCTTTGATCCAATCGCCGGCTGCGCCGAGCCGTCAGTGTATATGACACAATGGTATTCTTCGAGCGGGCGCAAAGACAGAGGAGCCGGATGAACGAATTCATACTGTAAGTACTCCTGAGTCTGTAAAGAGGCGTCAAAGATATAAGTGACATCTGGTGATGTCAGAGTCGTGGCCCATTGTATCCACCGTGGATGCAAAGCTTTAGAATTTGGTACACTTGCTTTTGTCACTGCCTCTAGGGCAGGATACGGTGTTACAACCAGTATGCGTTTTCCTTGTGACAGTGCGCGTTCTTTAAGGATCGCCATCTGTACTGCCGTCAGAACTTTCTCGACAGTGGAAAAACGCAACTCAGCAGAGGTGTACAAGTGTGATTTATACGCAATGGGGACTGTATCGCCCTCATTGAACGTCAAGTACGTGAAACCCGACTGTGCGCCGCTATATCGACCGCCATAAGGACAAGCTACACTCGAAGTAATCAGTAGCACAAGGGTTCAATAACCTTTTTAATGATCAAGCTTGAAGAAACCTATATCAACAGAAATAGGTAGGTTTAAATCCGTCAGACTTGTTATCCGGAAACAAGAATGAGGGTGCTGTGGACTAATATAAGCACTACTAAGGCATTTCAACTCATAGACCAAACGTTAGGTGCGCCATGTTGCAGGGATTCTGCTTATACACAGAACTATGCGTAGAACCCCAGGACCTCAGTGAATTGTGGTGTACCAGAAACTAACCTCAGAACCCAGAACCCAGTATCCGGCTAGCATAAGTGTCCCATTTGTTATCCAAGGTTTAGCTCGGCGGTCCCAATGAAAAGACAACCCAGAACAGCATACGTTGTAAATAGCATACGCCCACCTCTTGGATCTTCCACCCACAGGACCTTTAACAAAATCATTCAAATCTATTCTGTCATGTAATTTTGATAAATGAACTTTGACAGATGCCAAGGTGGAATGTCGCAGCCAGGATTGACATAATTTCCCTACAGAGTAGGTAGTTACTGTATGAGAGGACCTTAGCTCAGCCAGCACCTAGAGAAACCTAGCAATGTTGGAAAACTAGACACTCAGGGGAATCCAGGATAGGGTAGCTTGTATGGCTCAAACCAGGTTCTGTTACCCAGAATCCCTTGCAAACCTCAAACTTTGTAAAACAAAACTCATTTTCCTCGCATTACTGTGATGGAAACTTCAGTAATCTGTGGGTAGCCACAAACTTCCACCCACTCAGCGTTCCCACAAGTCTTCTGATAAAAATGGTACCTCACTTGTGTGGGTAGGCCTAGTATCCGCCACAGGAAATGGCCCAAAACGCAACTTGGACACATAACATTTTCCACTTAAAACTCACCCTTTTTTTGCAAAGTGTCTAGCTGTGGATTTTGGGCCCTAGCTCAGCTGGCACCTAGTGATACCAGGAAAGCCTGAACATTTTTTGAAACTAGACACCCAGGGGAATCTGGGATGGGGTGACTTGTGTAGCTCTTACCAGCTTCTGTTTCCCTGAATCCCTTGAGAACCTCAAACTTGGTAAAAAAACAAAAACATTTTCCTCACATTTCTATGATGAAACTTTCTGGAATCTGTGGGGAGACACAAATGTCCACCCACCCAGCATGTACCCAAGTCTCTAAGTAAAAATGGTACCTCACTTGGGAAGGTTGGCCTAGTGCCTGCAACAGGAAAAGGCCAAAAACACAGCGTGGATCCATCACATTTTTCCAGTGAAAACGGATCCTTTTTTTGCAATGTGTCTAGCTGTGGATTTTGGACTCTAAACTCATCCGGCACCTAGGGAAACCTACAAAGCTGTACATTTGCAGGAAAAAAATATATATTTCCCTCACATTTCTGTGATGGAAGGTTCTGGAATCTGTGGAGAGCCACCAACTTCACCCACCCAGCATTTCCCGAAGTTTCCTGACAAAAATGCTACCTCACTTGTTTGAGTAGGACAAGTACCCATGACAGGAAATGGCCGAACCGCAATGTGCACACAGCACATTTTACCCATGAAAACTGACACTTTTATTACAATATGCCTAGCTGTGGATTTAGGGCCCTAACTCTACTAGCACACAGGGAAACCTAGCAAACCTTGACATTTCTGAAAACTAGACAATCAGGGGAATCTAGTATGGGTGACTTGTGTGCTCTCACCAGGTTCTGTAACCCATTGCAGACTTCAAACTTTGTCAAAAAACACACATCTTCCTCACACTTCTGTGAAGGAAAGTTCTGGAATCTGTGGTAAGCCACAAACTTCCACCCACCCAGCAATCCCCCAAGACTCAAAATAAAAATGGTACCTCACTTATGTGTATAGGCTTAGTGCTCGTGACAGGAAACAACCCACAACATATTTTGGAGACATCATAATTAGCTATCACAAAACAACCTGGTTTTGCAAGGGGGTATCCTGTGTTTTTGGTACCGGCTCAGCGGCCCTGTAGGGAAACCTACCAAACCCAGACGTTTCTGGACACTAGACACCCGAGGGAGTCCAGGAAGGTGTGGCTTATGTGGACCCCCCCAACATTTTCTTACCCAGTGTCCCCTGTAGACCTAATTTTCACCAGAAAAAATCACATTTTCCTCACATTTCTGTGTGGGAAAGTTGTGAGATCAGTGTGCCGGCACAAATTTCCTACCACTAAGCATTTCCCGGGCCCCCACGTTAAAAAAATAAGGTTGGGCGGAGTTGGTGGAGTGGCAATACATGGAATTCCGCGGAGTTGCCTAAAAACTCTGGAATTCCACTATGCTCCGCTATATGCATGCAGACCTGGAGGGTTTCTGACCCTCAGACTGCCACCTGATTTACCGGCTTACCTCTGCCATGGCGGTGATCTGCGGTGTTTCTTCTCTAGTCCTTCCTGACTCCAGGCTGGACTGTAACTAATAAAACCACTTCGCTGCAGGACTTGCGAGGGTTGCGCATTCGCGCACATGGAGTGTAGAGGCCTTAACCTGGTCTCCACTCTCCATGCCCAGCATGTGCAGTCCTTGCGGGTCCTACAGCAAAGGGGTTTCATTATTACAACCCAGGGGGAGTAGAAGAATCCTGCACCGCCGAGGACGAGGGGAAAGCCCAGGTACAGAGAACGCCACGCTGAGATCCAGGTAAGGAGGACTCGGGCAAGAGCAGAGCTTGGTTGATTGGGTAAGGGCTGGTGGCAAACTCCACCACACAGCAGAATCAGTTTTTTTTGCCAAAGTTTGTGCTCCCAGGGGAGCTCAGAGTTGGCAAAACTCCAAAAACTCCACTGTCAGAGTGGAGTTCACCACCCACCCTTAATAAAAATTATACCTCACTTGTGTGGGTGGGCCCAGTGCCCACAACAGGGTAGGGCCTAAAACGTATTGTGGAGGCATCAAAATTATTGATCACAAAACAACCCGGTTTTGCAAGGTGGTCACCTGCGTTTTTGGTCCCTGGCTTGGCATCCATCTAAGGAAACCTACCAAACCCAGACCTTCCTGAAAACAAGACACATGGGTATGTCCAGGAAGGCGTGACTTGCATGGATCCCCCAATGTTTTCTTAACCAGAATCCCCTGCCAACCTCAAATTTCGCTTAAAAACACATTTTCCTCACATTTCTGTGTGGGAAAAGTGTGGGATCACCGGGCCAACACAAATTTCCTACCACCCAGCATCCCCCCCAGGTCTCCAAATGAAAATGCTACCTCACTTGTGTGGGTGGGGCATGTGCCTGCAATAGGGAAGGGCCCAAAACGTATTGTGGAGACATCAAAATTATCTATCACAAAACGACCTGGTTTTACAAGGGGGGCACCTGCATTTTTGGTCCCAGGCTTTGCAGCCATCTATGGAAACCTACCAAACCCAAACATTTCTAAACAATAGAGACCCAGGGAAGTCCCAGGATGTGTGGCTTGCGTGAATCCCCCAAAGTTTTTGCATCGAGAATCCCCTGCAAATCTCAAATTCAGCTATAAAAATATTTCTGTGTGAGATCACTGCACCAGAACACATTTCCTACCACCCAGTGTTTCCCTCGATCTCCTGAGTAAAATGAAACCTCACTGGTCCATGGACTATCAGAGGCCTCAATTACCCCCAACTCCAGCATTTTAGCCACCACAGCCTTGATGCTGGCTCTGACCTGGTCAGACAACCTATACAGTTTATTTTTGACAGGTGAGCTGTCACCAGTGTCAATGTGGTACGCACACACCAATCAGTGATACCAATTTGGAGGCGAGTACAACTCCCTCCACTGACCCATCTTGCACATTGTTGGAAAGGAGGTCTGGCACTGGTTCATTCTTTTCCTCTTATCCCTCATCTGTGACCAGTAACATGGGTATGTCTGCCCTGTCATGGTAAGGTTTCAATCTATTGACATGCAGGACCCTGTGAGGGTTCCTGGGGGTGTTAAGTTCAACCAGATAGGCAGTCAGGCTATTATTGAAAATCCCAAACCCCGTATCAGTTAAATAATCATTTAAACAGCTTCACTAGTTTCCAATCGAAGCCAGAATCACGTTTAAATCCCTCTGTATTGCACATAGGGCCATCAACATAAAAGTCCCACTAAAGCTTACACAACTGATATCCAGGTACACCCCGAGCAGTCACTTAAGATCATCCCAGCTACAGCTCCTCAGGATAACCAGAGCTAAAAGGGCAAGATGGGAGCGGTAGGTCATTTGCCCATCTGGTACCGAGGCTGTGGAATACCCTTCAACTTGACCTCAGATCATTGATAAATGAAACCTCCTGTATAAAAAACCTAAAGACTTGGCTGTTTCCCCGGAAGTTTACTTACGATCATAGCTCTTACAACAGCACTCACCAGCGCAGGGAAGCCCTCGGGCAGCCATGCACTTCACAAATCACAAACATAAACATAGGTAACTACACCCTTCTTCTCAATGATTGAATAGGGCCCAGTCTGCTTGTCATGGAATGCCCTTGGAGCTGCTACAGGCTCCAACACCCACACCACCTGTCCTGGAGTATACTCAGACATTGCAGCCTTTTGATCATGCCTGTGCTTCATAAGCTCCTGTCTGGCCTTCAGCTTCCTGCCTGCCTTGCACATGTACTCTGCCATACAAGATCTCTGGCCTAGCACATAGTACAGCACATTGTCCTTTGCTTCCTTGAGAGGCTTCTCCAAAGACTCCCTCAGTAGGCACAATTGACCCCTCAACGGGTATCCAAACAACAGCTCAACTGGACTGAAACCAACCCTTTTTGTGGGACCTCCATTTGTCAAACAGTAGGCATGGGAGAACATCCCACCCCCTCCTCAGTTTTTCAGACAAACCATTGATCATGCCTTTCAGGGTCGTATTGAACCTTTCCACTAAACTGTTGCAGGGATTCTGCTCATGCACAGAACTATGTGCAGGAAACCAGGACCTCAGTGAATTGTGGTGTACCAGAAACTCACCTCAGAACCCAGAACCCCTATCCGACCAGTATCAGTGTCCCATTCGTTATCCGTATTTATCTCGGCGGTCCCAATGTATAGACAACCCAGAACAAGCGACTTAGTGTATTCTCAGGAATGGTGGGAATCAGAAATACCTGTTCGTTATTATTCTCATATCAGTCCACAACAAGAGTAAACAGAGACACGGTAAAGTTTAAAGAGTTTATTTTATAAACCTCGTGTCCTAAGATGCAGTACTTTGGCTAACATAAGCAGACAAATGATTAATATCAAAACCATCAGCATAGTTACAATACCATAGAAAATGAAAGGAGAAATCATAATATAATGACAGTGGAATACAGCCACCTTCCTTTCGCTAATAAACTAATATTATTAGACTAGTAGAAGGTCTCTAGGCTTGAATGGGGAACCCCATACCGTAAAGATCAGCTTAGTGGAATCACATCACAGGATCAGGTATACTCTGCTCCTGGGAAAGCTTTTCTTCCGAATGAATGTGTTAAGTATGCAGCCTGCAATATTAAAGGCGCTCGACTCTCAGGTATTTGCAGCTGTGTGCGTGTTATGGCTAAATAGTGGGTCGATCAACCTGAACCCAAAAACATGCACCGTCTAGCGACCCAGACTGTTTCTTTACACAATGTTCAGACCAAGGTCGCAGCTCATGGCTAGGGATGTGAACAACAGACAGTTCTCATGTGAAGAAAAGGCGAGCAAGCATTTCTCAAATAATAACATGTAACTGCAGTGTCGTGTGCAAAAGCAGCAAAAGTGGCAAGATGACTTTCTAACATCTAACGCGGTTATGCTAACTTAGCAATGTACGTATATAAATTGCAGCCCTCACTACACCCCCCCTTGATCGGACCACTAACTAATAGGGGTACAATTAAGGAACGCAGAGTTCAAGTTTGATAGAACGGAACTAAGAGCACAAATTGGAAATCCATATAAAGGCAGTGAAGGTTCGAAGAGAGAGGGAAAAAAAAACATAAAAAAGGGGAAAAGAAAAAGAAGAAGAAAAAAATAATATCGATGGATGTCGAATAAAAAAAAGGTAAAACTTTGTGCAAAGGAATGTTGAACGACAACCAAGTTAATCCATCAACGTATAATCACAGTAAGTAGCAACGGCTTCCAAGAGGAAATCATTGGCACGTCCTGCAAAATTGTCTGCCATCCAGTTCAGCAAGGGGAATGAACACACATGTTCTTCGACAACTGGAGCCTCTAGTACCATCAGAGGACAACTGGCGTGTTCTTCAAGATAACTTCTTGCCAGGAAGTCATCTGCAGCCGTACCGATGTCCCAATTCCCTAGGACTCCATGTGCTGCTCCACAGGCCATAATCCTGACACCAGAACAGTCCAACTCATGAGCCACTAAGGGGCTCATTAGTCGATCACAATCCGAGGCGGGAGACAACGAATTTGACAAGCACAAATCCAGAGCCCATTGGAACGGACACTCTAGGCAATGAAAGACAGGTTGTACGCATGTAAAGTAGGGAAACCGAAAGGACAATCCATAGGCTAAGCTCAAGGTTGCCAGTGGTAGTGTTCCATAGTATTCAAGCATCCGGTTATGAAGATGGAGCAGCCGGGACAGGCTCTCGTGTGGCACAAACTGCGCAGCCATTGCGCAGCCATTGCGCAGCAAGCAGACCAACAACAGCACCCCAGCCACGAGGGCGAGAATCAACGGTAGACCTCCAAAGACGCTGGAAAAAATAGAATGAAAAAATGCCGGGATCACACCAAAAATAGTTTGGAAGGAGGTCACGAGGCCGGAGCCCTCAATTTTGAAAAAATGTGCCAGGCCACTTGTTGACAAGGCATTAAAGATAGTCTGAATCAGGGCACCAAAATGCAGTGGGAGATCAGTATTCAAAAGCGCTTGCACCTCGGTGCGCATGTTTGCTACGTGAAGGACAAATGTTTCCCAGGATGAATTCAACGCGACTTCTTTTTGAGACAATAGAGCCCTTATTCTGCTCATCTTGTTGAACTCTGCTTTCAAGGTTGGAGTGGAAGGCCAGATGGATACATCGAGCCGTCCATGCGGCGGTGGGAAAAGGACGTTGTTACAGCAGACTACTCTCTGTGATACAGTCACTATGTAGGGAATTCACACTAACATCCCACAGCAAGCTTCATTATTTAATAGCAAATAACTGCCGTTAGCCAGCAGCGTAAATGACGGTGTAATGACTGGCACTGGAATCCCTTTCAGGACGCAAGCTAAATTAGGAGCGTGCACATTGCATGCACCATGCAATTGAATGTGCCGACACACCACAGAGTGATCCGGAGTAGAAGTGCATTCTTCACCTTTTAAGTAAACCTCTTTACCGTGTCTCACGCACCTGTACGTGAATGGGAGTGACCAAACTTCATGCAGGAAGGCAGTACCTAGATGTTCATATCTGCCTAGCGCATAATGTTTCATGCAGGAACTGAACTTAAACAGTGGAAATGGTAATGTGATTAACCCGTGGATAAGCCACACAGCGGAGTTTAACTCAGCAACAGAGAAAGGCAAAGGTTCTAACTTTTCAATGTGCAGTAATGAGTATGTTGCATCTTTCATGGATATGAACTGTTGTTTTGCATTAAATTAAAAGGAAGGAACAAAGATGAAGTATTCATATAGTCCCGAAGGACTTTCCCAGCCTTTAAAGTTTGCAATGTCCATGCAAATTGCATTATAGAACGCAATTGATTTTGACCATGATATAAAACAGACACATCATCCTGCACAATGTCAACAACAGATGAAACGATATTATCTAACGTGTAAATTCTGGACGAAAGGGTGTTAATGCTATTATCTATAACAGCCAATACTTTCTCCATATTGGCTTGATCAATAGCCCGTAATCTGGATGCAGCTTCAATTTGTGATAGCTTCCAAACTTCGTAATAAACAGCATATACCCATCTTTTGGACCTGCCACCCGCAGGACCCTTAACAAAATCATTCAAATCTATGTTGTCATGTAATTGTGATAAATGAAGTTTAACAGATGCTAAGGTGGAATGTTGCAGCCAAGATTGGCATAACTTCCCTACAGAGTAGGTAGTTACAGTATGAGATGATTCAAAACGGGGGTCCACACAAACCTGCGTATACCCCGGATTTAAATCCAGAAAACGATGTTGACAGGAATCTGAGCTCGTTTGCCATATTAACCATCCTTACGGGTTTAATTTGGAAATATTGAAGGATGTATTCGAAACGTATGACTGCAACGCATCAAGGGACAGATCTGTATGATTATCCCAATTAGGATAAACACCCAGATCCGGAGTAGAGGGAGAATTTAATTTTTTAGCAGTAGCCAATCCAAAACAGGTCTTCTGACAAATTCACGAATTCAAAAACAACATGTGGTTCGTGATGAGGCAGGCACGATGCAAAGCTTCTGTTCCTTGTACCTGCCACGGTTTAGAACCCCAAACCGATTTAAGATCAATAGTTGCTTTCCACAGATCATAACCTCTGATTGCCAAATCATCCATAAAGGATTTGGAATATAACAATTTCGTGTGTGTCAGCCTAACTTTCGAGGCAGACTCAGCTGCCACTTTAAAATAAAAGGAGGCAGGATTTGAAACACTGAAATCAGAAAAATATGTGAATTTGTTCACTAACGTGGTGGAGCTGCCCAGCCTAGGCGCTGGACAATGTTCCCATTGTGTGAAGTTTACAAAATTTCTAAACGTATTGGCTTTAAGGAAATGATTGCCATAATGTTGATAGCAAAAACTGCTCATCATAATTAGCAGTATCTAAATACAAATCCTTAGCATCAAACACAGCATAATATTTCAAATCAGAAAACAGTGCTTCTATGGCTTGAACATCCCAATCATCTGAGCGGATGCTTTGCTTAACTACATCACCCATAGAAACACGAAATACATTTGGCACATTGATTACTTCAGTGGGACCATGAATTTGAAATTTAACAGCATCCCACGCAATCCCATACAACACAGGCCAGGCAGTAACTGCGGTGGATTGTAAAACAGGCAATGGTACATCTACAGGATAAGCATACTCAGTATCTTCAGGTAGACCACCAGGCGGTGGTAGCAACAAAGGACCAGTAACTGTATGCATCTCGATGGCAACATCAGACAAGTTGGTAGAAGCTGGAGCAAGAAACCGCTGGAGTCATACTAAGAATAATCGGCCACTCGCTGCAGCTTGACATTGTCAATAGAGACGTACCTGTTATCCTTGCGACCAGGAAGAGGAGGTAAAATGACTGTTCGTGTACCCTGCACGCCAAGCACTGGAACCGGTGCACGATAAGAGGGGCCAAACTCCTTCTTGTTCTCCACCTTTTCACGGACCAGATAACCAACTCGAGGTAGCCAGCCGACTACCGGAATCTGAAGCGCAGCATCAGACGTGGAGGGCACGTGTTCCTTCGCTAGACTGTCTCTGGCGTCTTGTAGAATTTGCAATACAGCACAGTGATCATCTACGTCAAAGGGTGCAGCTGACGCCGCCATGTCTAGACCATCAAGGTCCGGGACAAACATTTGTATGCCAAAGAGCATCATGTATGGGGTCCGCCCACCCAGAGACCTTCTAGGGAGATTATTAAGTGCACGTTGGACGTTATACAGATGGGTTAGCCAGTTCCGGCCAGTGCCTAAAACCCTAGCTGTCAAAGATTGCTTTAAGTCACGGTTCATTCGCTCCACCACACTATTACCCTCAGGTCGGTAGGGAGACGAAAATTTGACTTGGACCCCCACATTTTTCATGGCTTCTTTGTACGCCTTAGAGGCGAACGCAGGGCCCTGATCAGAATGAAAGGTACCACACGCAAAACTTCCCACAAAGACACGCAAATCCCTGATGACAGTACGGGCATCAGCACTCCTTTGTGGCCATACCCACAGAAAACGTGTGCACGAAGCCACTGCAACCAAGATGTACTTGTACGCAGTATCAGAGGTGAAAGGACCGCAGTGATCTAGATAAACACACCCTAGTGGTTTATTAGATATGTACAACTGAGTTTGTGGTGGGCGTGCAGCAGTTGAAGGTTTAATCTGCTGGCAAATCTCGCAATCAAGAACATAAGCGCGAGCTTGTTTATTTAAACCGCACCACCAGTAACGTTGTTGTAACAGAGAAACAGTAGCTGCAACGCCGGCATGGGCAGAGGCCAGGCCTTCGTGAGCTGCTGTTATCAATGATGGTCTGCAGTCCACGTTGGGAATCAATCTGTCACCAACGTCGTTAATCCTCACCAACGGGACTTTATCAGGACTTAAGTGATAATGGTAACGAGAAGGGAAACCTCTCGGGTAATTACATCCAGTTTCTGTAGCAGCAATAGCTGCCAAAATGTCATCATCAATCTTACTTTTGGATCTTGTAACTGCTGCTACTAGATATGTTGCCACTGCTGTCTTTGCTGCTTCGTCAGCTAAGCTGTTGCCGACAGCGTGGACACCAACACGTTGGTGACCGAGAGTGTGAATAACATTCACGAGAGGCAGATGTTCTTTAAGTTCTGCCACTCGAACCCAAAGCAGTTTATGCTTAATTGTGCTACCTTTGGAATCACGGTATTCATTTTGAGACCAAAAATGTAGATTGTTGTTGTAAGATTGAACACAATAAAACGAGTCACTCACTATAAGAGTAGTGACCCGAGCATCAGCAAACTCCAGTGCAAGCACCAGAGCACGGAGCTCTGCCAACTGTGCGGTACAATCACCCAATGACTGCGTATGCACGACATCAGATTGGAATTCACCATTCACGAAAGTACCCACCACAATTGCGCAGGCCGCTGAATAGGCATGCTTCGATCCAGTCGCGGGTTGCGCAGAACCGTCAGTGTAAATGACACAATGGTAATCTTCGAGCGGGCGCAAAGACAGAGGAGCCGGATGAACGAATTCATACTGCAAGTACTCCTGAGTCTGTAATGAGGCGTCAAAGATATAGGTGACGTCGGGCGATGTCAAGGAAGTGGCCCATTGTATCCACCGAGGATGCAAAGCTTTAGAATTTGGTACACTCGCTTTGGTCACTGCCTCAAGGGCAGGATATGGTGTGACAACCAACATGCGTTTTCCTTGCGACAGCGCTCGTTCTTTTAGAATCGCCATCTGTACTGCCGTAAGAACTTTCTCGATAGAGGAAAAACGCATTTCAGCCGAAGTGTGCAGGTGTGATTTGTAGGCAATGGGGACGGTGTCGCCCTCAATGAACGTTAAGTACGTGAAACCCACTGCGCCTGGCACAATTCGTATTACCAGGTTAGTGTGGTTATCACGTGTCAGTAAGTATTTTGAAGCAAGAAGATCAGCTTGCAGTAATTGCAAAATAGATGAATGCTCCGGCAGCCATCATGATTTGGAAAAAGTAGGTTGTACCAAGGCATAAAGCGGTGTGATACGCTGGGAATAATCAGGAATATATGTACGACCGAAATTCAGAAAGCCCAGCAAAGTCTGTAATTTCTTCAGTGTTGTAGGAGCCCGCAGGCATGCGTACTTCTCCAGGAAGTACGGAGCCAATCCTCGACCTTCATTGTTGAGTTCGTAGCCCAAGAACAACACTGTATACTCTGCAATGTGAGACTTCGCAAAATTGAATTTGTAACCGAAGTCTGCGAACATCACTATAATGCGATCAACGCGACACAGATGCGGCCACAACTCGTCGTCTGTGAGATAGATATCATCGACATACGAGTACGCATCTGGATCTATGCTCTTTAAAAGAGAGACTACACGTGCGGCAAAGACGCCAGGGCTGTTTTTATAGCCCATGGCTAGTCTTGTAAACTGTTTTTGTTTGCCACCTGAAGTAAACGCTGTCCACTGACTGCTTATAGAGGACAGGTTATGGCTGTAAAAGCCATTGGAAATGTAAAGTGTGGTTTTAAACCTTTTTCGCACGAGACTATCGACGAGAGCCGAACTATGAATATTTTGTACCGCGCACGTCCGGCAATGAGAATTTAAATGCCGGTAATCGAAAACCAGGCGGTACGACCCATCAGGCTTCGTCACAGTGAACAAAGGATTATTCATTGGTGACACGCATGTTTCAATAACACCTTGATATTCCAATTGTTCAAGGATTGCTGCGACGTGAGGTCTAGATTCGCGACGCATGGGATATTGGGGTTGTGGCTGGGGCATAGACCGCAATGGAATCTCATGGCTGGGGGACAATTTATCCCAGCCCACTTGAGTACGATACAAAGCCGGTGCTAGCAACAGAGCCCACTCCTCAGCGAACCTTTTAGCTTGGTCCTTAGGCACTGTGTGCGCAAAGGACGGGAGGATCACCTCCTCCCCTCTAGGAGCCTCTAAAATGAAAGCCGGGGGCCAGTCTGCCTCTGCTAGGAGAATGTCATAAGAAGAGGTCAGATTATCCCCAAAAATTCCTTGAATAGTACGTTGTATGTCACCTTCAATTAGGAGGACTATGTTATATAGTCTGTCAGGGGGAGCCACTCTAGTGTCAGCAGTTTCTACGGTGATAAACGTATCAGTTGCTGTCGCCTCCAGATATGGACGCAGTGCTTGCCGCACTACTGTAACCTCCGCCGCGCTGTCGAGCAGCCTTAGGGCCCATGTCAGGTTCCGACGCTGCGTTCTCACTATCTGTGGCATACCTCGCTGTCAGTGCAGCAACTTTCTTCTTCTGAAACGGGGGACGTTGACATGCAAACTCGTCTTGCTTGCCTTTACCGTCAGCATGACGGGGTTGGTCACGACCTTGTTGTGCACCCCGACCTTTACCACGGTCTCCGCCACCGGACTGCGAGGCCGATGTTTCCTGTGAAGAACGAGGAGAGCGTTGTTCAGTAACCTGAAATCTATCAGGCGACTTAATACTAGTACGATCGCGCAAATCATAAGTGCGTTCGCTATTCAGCTGTACGGGAGACGCAGGACGAGACCCCTGTTTCTGTTGCTGCTTTCCCTGTTTCTTTGCTCTCCAACTCTGTTTAGGAAAAGCTGGACGATCGTCTTTACTAGACGAACTCACCTTAGTTTGTTGTACAGTTGGTATAACTCCCAAACTACTGCGGCTAATAGTTTTATAAGCTTCCGCAATAAGTTTAGGTAACTCTTTGGGCTTATCGAGTTCAGCGACGCGGGCTAAGCCATTTGCCACTTGGAATTGCACCGCATCTCCCTTGAGATTACCAAGGACGAGGGGGGCAATGACGTTGAATACTCTGACAAGCCTCATTCCCAACTCTACAGCCGCCTCCGGTCCGTGCTGATCTTGAACACGTTTAATGACGAAGGGCAGCACAGCCATAGACGCGGTGCCGAAGCACTTCGAGTAGACCGCGGCAAAGATCTTTCCCCAGTTGTCACAATCTGACACATCAGGGATAATATCTTTCGGCAAACTAATGGTGAGAATTCTGTGTTTCTCCACCTCCGTGGAGTGTGGAAACACTGCTTCCAGCTGGTCAAATTTCTCGGCAAGCCAATAAGGAAAATCATCCTTATTCTGGGGGCGCTTGCCCATCACCGAATTAACTATGACGGGACTAATAACAACCGCCGGGTGATCAGCTGGTAGTCCCGCAACAGCAAGACCTACCTGCAGGTTGCGTGAAACGTATTGCACCAAAGCCCTATATACTGAAATAAGGGTTGTATGGAGCGTACGCAGCTCATCCACCGCAATAGTCAAATAGCGGGGGTGAGGCGTAAATCCGTCAAGCACCGGCCATGTGGCCCCTGGAATTGACAAAGGGCCCATTCTAGCCGGTGCAACCGCATGGGGAAGGGCGCCATTAAACCAAATGCTATGCTGCCAGGCTGAAAGGGGGATCTCTAGAGTCCGATATGGCGTATAATTTCAACCGCCATAAGGACATACAAAAGATCAACAACGAGTTTAATCAGTAGCACAAGGGTTCAGAAAAATAGAGGAAACCTTTTTAATGATTAAGCTTGAAAGAACCCATCAGGCGAGTAACAGGTAGGTCAAAATCCGTCACTCCCGTTATCCGGAAACAAGAGTGAGGGAGTCGTGGACTAATATAAGCACTACTAAGGCGTTTCAAATCAATAGACCAAACGTTAGGTGCGCCATGTTGCAGGGATTCTACTCATGCACAGAACTATGCGCAGGAAACCAGGACCTCAGTGAATTGTGGTGTACCAGAAACTCACCTCAGAACCCAGAACCCCTATCCGACCAGCATCAGTGTCCCATTCGTTATCCGTATTTATCTTGGCGGTCCCAATGTATAGACAACCCAGAAGAAGCGACTTAGTGTATTCTCAGGAATGGTGGGAATCAGAAATACCTTTTCGTTATTATTCTCATATCAGTCCACAACAAGAGTAAACAGAGACACGGTAAAGTTTAAAGAGTTTATTTTATAAACCTCGTGTCCTAAGATGCAGTACTTTGGCTAACATAAGCAGACAAATGATTAATATCAAAACCATCAGCATAGTTACAATACCATAGAAAATGAAAGGAGAAATCATAATATAATGACAGTGGAATACAGCCACCTTCCTTTTTTTTTTCTTTTTTTTTTTATTTCAGAACCAGCTGAGACAGAAGTCCAAATACAAAAATATTGTACAATACAATATGCCAACACTATCAAATGTAATACAGGCACTTTCATATATAATACAATCTCATTGTGATAAAAAATAAATCGAAGAAAAAGAGAAAGAAAAAAAAAAAGAAAAGTATATTACAGTGATTTATTCTCAATGTGAGCAGAGCCCCTTTCTCCAGTTAATAATTGGTTGCCAAATCGCCTTGCCACGCATAGCCGATTTTAGCCCTCTAGTAGAATAGATAGCGCTTTCCTGGTTGAAGACACCAAGAAAGCGGGCCAACCACACTTGAAAACTTGGCGGGTCTGAGTCTTTCCACCGAGCTGCTAGTATGATCCGAAGGACCGCCGCTCCAATAAAAAGCATGGCCTCTTCATCCCTATTTAGGCTAAGTGTATTATCAGTGCCTAACAAATATAGCGTGGGGGAGTCAGGTAACTTATAGCCAAACACTTCATCCCAAAAATCACAGATCGTTTTTTTAATGAGAGTTAATTGATCACACTCACTAAACATATGTATTAGTGTAGCGGGGCCTTTATGACATCTAGGACAATGATAATTCTCTCTTTTGCCCCAAGTAAATAATTTGGCCGGGGTAAAATATAAGTTATATATAGTTTTATACGTCTGGGCTTTTAACCTAGCTGACATAAGGAGACATGATGATAGATAGAGACTCATTGTCGATATCTACATTTGGGTTGTCAAGTTTCTCTGCCCAAGCAGTTTCCGTATGCTCTATGTCATCTTGAAGCTGTGGAATACAGCCACCTTCCTTTCGCTAGTAAACTAATATTATTAGACTAGTAGAAGGTCTCTAGGCTTGAATGGGGAACCCCATACCGTAAAGATCAGCTTAGTGGAATCACATCACAGGATCAGGTATACTCTGCTCCTGGGAAAGCTCTTCTTCCGAATGAATGTGTTAAGCATGCAGCCTGCAATATTAAAAGCGCTCGACTCTCATGTATTTGCAGCTGTGTGCGTGTTATGGCTAAATAGTGGGCCGATCAACCTGAACCCAAAAACATGCACCGTCTAGCGACCCACACTGTTTCTTTACACAATGTTCAGACCAAGGTCGCAGCTCACGGCTAGGGATGTGAACAACAGACAGTTCTCATGTGAAGAAAAGGCGAGCAAGCATTTCTCAAATAATAACATGTCACTGCAGTGTAGTGTGCAAAAGCAGCAAAAGTGGCAAGATGGCTTTCTAACATCTAACGCGGTTATGCTAACTTAAGAAAGGGACGTATATAAATTGCAGCCCTCACTACAAAACCATTAGTCTGGGGATGATATGGGGTGGGGAACTTTGAGGTAGCACCACATTCATCCCACATCACTTTCAGATAGCTGGACATGACGTTTGTGCCCCTATCTGAAACTACCTCCTTTGGGAACCCCACTCTGATCAACACACCAAGTAGGGCTCTAGCCACTGTAGTGCAGTGACTGTTCTTGGGTGTATGGCCTCAGGATATCTTGTGGCATGGTCCACTACCACCAAGATATACGTATTTCCTCTTGCAGTTGGGAGGTCCAGAGGATCAACAATGTCCACCCTCACCCTCTCAAAGGGAGTCCTAAACACTGGCAGCAGTATTGAGGGAGCCTTTGTCTTGCCCCCTGTCTTGCCCCTGACCTGACAGGTGACACAGGTGATACAGAACTCCTTTACCTTCTCAACATATGGGGCCAGTAGATATAGTTAACCAACCGGTTCAAAGTCTTGTTCTGCCCCAAATGACTCAAAGTCAGAATGAACCCTCTGCACTTCCGGGGCACCACCAATCTCCTGGTGGCCCCCTTCTTGAGGTTTCTGGCCTCAGTATAGAGCAGTCTATCTTCCCATAGATTCTGTTGAGGCAACTGTCACCCCCTTCCTAATGCTTAAGGCAATCCACCTCAAGTCCTCAAGGATGGGACAGTCTCTCTGCCCCTGACAACACTCGTCTCATGAGGGTCCACTGGCTCCTGTCAGTTCGGCCAAGTCTAGCAGCTCTGGCAGGGATGGAGTCCCTTCATCAGAGGTTAATTGCTTCCCTCAGGGTAGAGTGTTGCTGCACCTCTGGAGTCCCCTTGGCTGGCTCCCCAGTCCCAGTGCCCATGTCCATGGATGCTTGGCCCATTGTTCCAGGGTCCAAGTGTAGATGATTTTCCTTCTGGTCACTTCACATACCCACTCAGGGAGCTCCAATGTCCCCAATCTAGGCCTTCTATTGTGCTGTTAGAAGCATTTATGTCATACTCCGATGCCCATTAGACTATTATTTTAATGTAAGTTTTGAGTATTTCATTTGATTTCAAAATATAAGATTAAGAGGTACATTACTCAAGAATACATAGTGTGCCCATTTTCTGCAGTTGAATGATGATGGCATGGCTGAAAATGACTTGAATTAATATGATTCAGAGATGTTTCTCCTTTCCTTCATCAAAATATTAGTCACTTTAATTGGTAGGCAACAGCAGGGTTTTGAGCCTGACAATCAGCACAAGAATATGAATAAGAAAGACAATAAGTATGTGGGTGGTATTACTGGACATCCATTGTGCATGTATGCTCCACAAACAATGTCTTTGAAGCCACTTCAGACGTAGCAGGCAGTGCACTTCATTGTCCAGTAGGGCTCATGTCCGCTAAAAGACATTGAAAGTTGTATCTGTGATTCCCCCAGGTGTAGGCGCAGAATGCAACTGTCAGCGTGTGATGCGAGAGACAGCTCATATATGAATTTCATATGCTTGAATATCCCCTCTGGAATTGCTGCTAAAATTGTGGGGCAGCAGTTTTTAATGTTAATGTGACTGAATCTGTCTCCTGGGAGTGTTGCTAAATTTGAGGTCTTTGTGACACTTCCCTCATTGTGGAAAATGTAAGATTAATTGTTCTCTTGCCTCTGATAAGTGTTAACCTCAATACACAGACACAAAGTTTAGCATTCTCTGTGGTTTAAAAACATAAGCTTATGATTAAAGTGTTTAATTGTCACCATGATAATTTGGACTCTAGTGCTTGCAATATTAGTTGTTAGAGAAGCACCCCTTTTGAACCCCATCACTCAACTGATCTGTTTAAGCTTCCTTTTGTTAGAAAGCAAGTCATCTTTTGTACACATGGTGTGCAGAGACACTAAGGGTGATATTACAGCTTTGGGTCAAGTACTGTTGTATTATTTAGCATGATGGGATATGTTGCAAATATATTTTATGTGTTGTAAATTATTCACAAGGAGATATTCCCCTGACATATTCAAATTTGGCCTGGCAATATTTAAATTACGCAGGCATAATTTGTGTCATTTTGCGAATTTAGCATTATGCTTGATACACAGAATCCCCACAAGTATGCCACAATGCCACTTCGCATAAATATGCACCGTTCTCTGTAACAATTTATAGTGAATAAGCCATTTTTGGTTAAAAAAAACATAACTTCAGGACGCGAGTGACTTTTGTTTTTTGCACTTTTTTGTGTGTAATGGATCCACACGTCTGAAATGTATGCGAGGAGGCCTTTTATGGTACAATATAGCACAAAATTACGTATTTGAACGTCATATAATTACACATAATTTCACATCATGTTGCAGAAATTTTGCATGATTACACAAAAGCGAATTGTGTGAATTTTTTCACACAGCTCATTAAAATTCTTGGCACCAACAGCACTAAAACCATGATCCAGTTGGACAGCTCTATGATTAATAGCTACATGGACAAATGAAAACCAAACTGTAATGTCTCCTTATCCTTTGCTGTCTAGCATGTGCCTTGCAAATGTGCACAGGGCTACTCAAATTGTTTGGCTGGGGAGGACCAAATTATGCAGCAGGTTGACTAAATTATTCAGCAAGAAAAGGCAAATATTATGACTAACAGTGGCACATTTTGTGATAGTATCATTTCATAATTATGGCAAAGATCTGAGCTCATTAGTACTAGTTTAACATCGAAATGCTCCTTGGTGACGGCTGCCTTAAATCTGTACAAAAATGGCCTGAGGGGTGGAGAGGATCTTCCACAGTATTGGAAGAGGAACACAACAGAGGGGATACGTCCTCCCAACTCAGTATCAACAATTCAAAGAAGAATCTCACCCAATAGATAATTTGGCTAGACACAATCCTCTAGTCAGGAAATCTTATCAGATGTCGCTAATAGGCATGGGAGTAATTCCTTTTTGTATGGTAACTCTCACACACTCTAGTAGTGTCATGCTTCATCATCAGGTTCACCCTGGCTCCTAAAGGCCAGGGTCGGCTCAACCGTATTCCAGGGAGCACTTTAGTGTAAAGGCCAGAGAGGTTAAAGATTAAAAATCCTCCCGGTACTCCAGGTATCCCTTTCATAAGGAGTGAAGGGGATAGTAAAACAAAATGGCAGGGTATAAGGATATAATTAGCCTATGACCCTACAAGCATTGCCAACATGTTTCAGCCAGTGAAAGACCCTAATGGGTCCACGGCTTTCATCAGGGCAAACAACAGATCAAATTCACTCCCTGGATGCAATATAGAGCAAGTGGTGGAGCAGAAGACTGTTCCACTGTATTCGCCTCTTGGATATACTTATCCTTAGTGTGGGCGTTCAGTCCTGATTCATCCAACCTGTAATGAAAGGAACACACTATGTGTAGTGACTCAAGAAGACCCTAAGTGCCTGGCTCGCGCTGCGCTCGCTTACCCATCCGGTGTGTGTATAGTGAGCTGAGCGCAATTAAATCCTTCTCGAATATGCTTACATTGCATATTCTAGACAATGAAAATAGCTCAAGGAGGAAAAATTAAACCCACCAGAATCTTGCATGTGATTAGTTCTCGTGAAGTGTACATATCACCAGTAACACCCACAGTGAACTATGTGTACCTTTAATTCATGAGCCCGCCTCATTTTGTAGAGGGATTGTAGCTGTCCTCTAAACATTTTTTTTTAAATGTGAAAGCACACAGCTAGATACTCGTCAGTATTCATGGGGCACCCCCGAAGTGGATTGATGCCTAGATCCCAACGTGCGTGGTAGGTAGTATCGTGGAAAATACATTACCTAACCTGGGTGGACTCCACATGTCCCAAAGGAGCGCAGAGAGACGGGGCAGTCCTGTAGTCACACACTATGTTTGGAGTAACAAGACGATGTTACAGTATCAAAAGCTCCCTGCACAAGCTCCTCGTAACGGGCAGGATAACATCGTTCTCCCATTCAAACTCTGTAATTGCTACATCATCAAGGATCCTGACCCCGCAATACCACCTACTTGGCTCTGCATCTCCCGGCGTGTGCGCTGAAACTCGGGTCAACGTCCATTTAAAGGACTCCTGGAAGTATCCGGGCCTGCGTTTGAAAGTTAATTGGGCCCCGCCCTTCCAGCACGCAGGGAATGGCGTCACGCATGGAAGTTCCGAAACTAGAGAATCTCGTAAAGGATCATGGGAGATGTAGTCTTATTGTAAAAGTGTTGATCCGTCAATGCACATTGCCTAATATAGGTAGTGCGGACGGCGTGCATGTCAGTATTGATACATGGCTAACAACGTCAGCTGGGAATACAGTGTGCAACATTCTCAATGCCTATATCGATCTCTATGACCAGCATTTCTCTCGACAATTTATGGTGACATGGAATAGTACCGTGCCATAATAAAGTAGTTGTACATAGGTCCTTGCCTGGCTTCAGATGCGGGGCATGACTGCTTGGTCATGTTAAGGTGGGTCACGCAATCCCATAAAGATTCATGGG